>NW_027590760.1:0-183795 GCF_964213995.1 Mustelus asterias
TTTTTACTTCCTCTCAGTCTATCCTCACGACCTCTTTCCCTGACGCTATCTGTTTCTGTCTGTCTCTCTCTGTCTCGTTCACATACATTCTCGCTCTGCCACACTGTCTTATAATCTTTCTCCATTTCTGTCTGTCTATCACTCTCACTCTAGCTCTACCTCATCCCCATTTTCTCTCTCGCTCTGTCTGACTGTCTCTATCTCTATCGAATTAGTTGTGTCTCTAGAGTTCTCTCTGTTCGCCACCCCCCCCCCCTCACCCTCACCCCTCCCCCCATCCCAAGCCCCCCTCCCTCCCCCGCCTCCCTCCTTTCTCTGCAGTCATCCTCATATTTTCTCCTCTCTCCTTTCTAGGGAAAGAAAATGTTCAAGGATCAATGTCCAAAGGAGTCGATCGATTGGAATCGGGTGGAGGTTCAGTGCTCAGATGTGGATGAGCTGGATCCCTGAGGGAGATACACTGTGAGCGAGCACTCGAAGCACCCGGATCATATGATTTCCACACTCACTCCATGATGATTCAACCTTCATTTCTCATTCTTTCACTCATGCAGAGTGTTCAACTTCAATTTGAAGTGTGTTAACTTTAAAGCGAACATAGTTTCCACTTTATTTTGCAGAGCTGGGAGCTTTAAGCATTTTTTTATTTCAGCAGGGAATTAAAATCCCATTTTTAATAATGCCTGCCGGTCAGTTGAAACCAGGCTGACCCGAGAGCTGCGTTCAGTTTCAGGATGAAGTGATCTGCTACTTATTGGGGGAAGTTAATGCATGATCTCCCATTATGTACAGCTCTCTGAAACATAGAAACATAGAAAATTAGAGCAGGAAGAAGCCATTTGGCCCTTCGAGCCTGCTCCACCATTCATTACGATCATGGCTGATCATCCAACTCAATAGCCTAATCCTGCTTTCTCCCCATAACCTTTGATCCCTTTCGCCCCAAGTGCTATATGCAGCCGCCTCTTGAATACATTTAATAGAACCATAGAACCATAGAAAATTACAGCTCAGAAACAGGCCTTTTTGCCCTTCTTGTCTGTGCCGAACCATTTTCTGCCTCGTCCCACTGACCTGCACTTGGACCATATCCCTCCACACCCCTCTCATCCATGAAACCCGTCCAAGTTTTTCTTAAATGTTAAAATTTACAATTTACCACTTTATGCGGCAGCTCATTCCACACTCCCACCACTCTCTGCGTGAAGAGGCCCCCCCTAATATTCCCTTTAAACTTTTCTCCTTTCACCCTTAACCCATGCCCTCTGGTTTTTTTTTCTCCCCTAGCCTCAGCGGAAAAAGCCTGCTTGCATTCACTCTATCTATACCCATCAAAATCTTATACACCTCTATCAAATCTCCCCTCAATCTTCTATGCTCCAGGAAATAAAGTCCCAACCTATTCAATCTCTCTCTGTAACTCAGCTTCTCAAGTCCCGGCAACATCCTTGTGAACCTTGTCTGCACTCTTTCAATCTTACTTATATCCTTCCTGTAACTAGGTGACCAAAACTGTACACAATACACCAAATTCGGCCTCACCATTGCCTTATATAACCTTACCATAACTCTCCAACTTTTATACTCGATACTCCGATTTATAAAGCCGTTAGATGTTCCAAAGGCACTCTTTACGACCCTATCCACCTGTGACGTCACTTTTAGGGAATTCTGTACCTGTATTCCCAGATCCCTCTGTTCAACTGCACTCTTCAGAGTCCTACCATTTACCCTGTACGTTCTTCTTTGGTTTGTCCTTCCAAAGTGCAATATCTCACACTTGTCTGCGTTAAATTCCATTTGCCATTTTTCAGCCCATTTTTCTAGTTGGTCCAAATCCCTCTGCAAGCTTTGAAAACCTTCCTCACTTTCCACTACACCTCCAATCTTTGTATCATCAGCAAACTTACTGATCCAATTTACCACATTATCATGTAGCACAGTGGTTAGCACTGTTGCTTCACAGCTCCAGGGACCTGGGTTCGATTCCTGGCTTGGGTCACTGTCTGTGTGGAGTTTGCACATTCTCTCGTGTCTGCGTGGGTTTCCTCCGGGTGCTCCGGTTTCCTCCCACAGTCCAAAGATGTGCGGGTTAGGTTGATTGGCCATGCTAAAATTGCCCCTTAGTATCCTGGGATGTGTAGATTAGAGGGATTAGTGGGTAAAATGTGTAGGGATATGGGGGTGGGGCCTGGGTGGGATTGTGGTCGGTGCAGACTCGATGGGCCGAATGGCCTCTTTCTGTACTGTAGGGTTTCTATGATTTCTATGATCATCCAGATCATTGATATAGATGAGATTGAGTGAGCTCTCAGCACTGATGACAGGGATGTGGACAACAGATAGCCCTTGTGGAAGGAGAACATCTCATTATATAGCATCATTTGAATCAGGTTTTTGTGGAATGGGAAATTTATTTGTCATTGAAATTTACAGAATCAGCAATAACTTTTTAATCAGCACATTTTAAATGGTAGAATAGTAATTATGTTTAACATGAGTGAAATGCTTGACAATGTTACAAATAAAGTGAATTACAATGAAGTATGAGTCAAATGTTGACAGCACTCTGCTCTATCCCACCACCAATTTATGTTCTTCTGTACTGTGTCTGAGCTCTCACACTCTGACGTCCAATATTGGTTCAACATGCAATATACAAAATTTGTAGATGACAGAAAAAGAAGTGGGACAGTAAGTTGCGGTGAGGAAAGAAGAACTTACAAATGGATATCGATAGGTTAGGAGAGTGGGCCAAGATGCGGTAGATGAAGCTTAACGTGGATAAGTGTGAAGTCATGCATTTTGGGTGGAAAAATGGGATGGCGATGAATGATTTAAATGAGGAGAAACTTCACGGTTCTCCGATGCAGAGGGATCTAGGTGTCCTAATTCATGAGTCACAGAAAACTAGCATGCAGACGCAATGGGCCGAATGTCCTAATTCTGCTCCTATATGTAATGGACTTCTGAACTTACGAATTCATAACTGCTAACTATGTCTGTTAATTCCATTTCAAGAAATATTCCTCACAGACTCACTCACTGAAACAGCTAGAAAACAGCAGGTTTCTGCGATTTGTACTTAGCACCAGCCCTACACCTTTTGAAAACCCGAGAGTGAGGCATAAAGCGATATTTGCCTTTGGACTCTCAGACAGCAGCCTCCAGAGAGAGAGAGAGAAAGACAGAGAGAGAGAGAGAGAGCGAGCTCTTCTTTCTTGCTGACACAAGCAGAATTTGCCTGCATGTCCACGTCAGCTTCGCTCGTTGCATTATCACATGACTCGTTCTCTTGTCAATCAGCCCAATTAAACCCTTCTCTGAAATCCCAGGGAAGACCCTAAAATAGACAGAAATGTATTAGCTCAGGTTTAAATCTACATCCCATGTCCGAGGTTATTCTGCTACACTCTTCGCATGTGGGCCGCCTGGAGCAGACAAATTGGCATCGATGAAAACAGAGCTGTCTCTGAAACATTCCCTGCCAAGAACCATGAAAATATAGAGATTTGAAATGCACAAGATTTCCACAATATGAATGAGAATTCGAAATTGAGGAGATGTCTGAGTCAATAAATTGTAGGAAGTACAGAGGGCATGGGTGAACAAAAGTTGTTATCAGTTTAGGTCAGGGCAAAAAATGCAATGTTCAAATGCAAGATCATCTGCTGTGAAAGATGTTAGGCCGACCTGGAAACCATGAGAACAGTGAACTCTGAGGATGACTAAGTCATGGATGAGAGTTTCTGATCAGCTGACAGGGTTACATTCGAGTGATATTCTGTAGATGATAGGGGCTATTTCAGTGCTGCCTGGGATAAACGGAGGGACATTCTCCTCCAGGTCAAACTCAAACCAGAATTACACACCATCTTGATCCGAATGGTTCCGCTGACAGAGAAATAAGCGGTAGTCAGGTAATAGAGTTTATGACAGAGAACAAAGTCAATTGATAGAACTTTCCCATATTCGGCCCATTGAGTCTGCTCTGCTAGTCAATCATGGCTGATATGCTCCTCATCCCAATTTCCCTGTCTTCTCTACATAATCCTTTAACGCATTGACAATTAAAAATCTACCAAACTCCTCCATAATTTTACTCACTGCCCCAGCATCCACCGCACTTTGGGGTAGCGAAGTCCACAGATTCACAAGCCTTTGGGAAATGTAACTTCTCCTCAACCCTGTTTTAAATATGCAACCCCTGATACTAAGTGTATGATCTCTCATCTTCGAATGCCCCACAAGGGAAAGCATCCACTCCATGTCTACTTTATCCAAACCTTTTATTATAATTTATACCTCAATTTTGCCTCCCCTCATTCTTCTCAATTCCAGAGAGTATCGGCCTAAACTGTTCAATCTAACTTTATACGACAAACCCCTCATCTCTGGAATCAATCTAGTGAACCTCCTCTGAGCAGCTTCTAATGCCACTACATATTTACTCAAAAAAGGGGACTAAAACTGTGCACAATACTCCAGGTTGCGGTCTCACCAATGCCTTGCATAGTTGCAACAATCTTCCTTACCTTTATATTCTATTCCTTTAGCTATAAATGCCAGCATTCCATTCGCTTTCCTTATTATCTGCCGAACCTGCACGCTCGTTTTCTGTGACTCATTAACGAGGATACGCAGATCCCTCTGCATCGGAGCACCCTGCAGTTTCTCCCCATTTAAATAATTCGTCGCATTCCCATTTTTCCACCCAAAATGCATGACCTCACACGTGTCGACGTTAAGCTCCATTTACCACATGTTGCCCCAATCTCCTAACCTATCGATATTTATTTATAAAGTTCTTCTTTCCTCATCGCAACTTATTGTCCCATTTATTTTTGATTCAGCTGCAAATTTTGTATATTGTCATCTTTAATTGTCTCGTTATTGAAAGGTAAGCTCATTCATTCGCTGTATGTAAACTGTATCGTTTAAATATAGTTTTCTTTAATAAAAGCTTGCGAGCCTGCTAACAAAATCACTCCTATCGTGAAACGTCTTATTTTAACACTCATGCCGAAATAAAAATAAAAAGTTGGCATCTAATTGTGCTTAATTAAATACTTTCGGCTTTCCGACCTGCTCCCAAATAATAGGTTCAAAACGCTCCCTCGCCGCCCTTGTCTCTGCAACATCCTCCAGTTTAAGAAGTTTTTGAGCTCTCTGTGTTATTCCAATTCTAACATATTGTGCTCCTCAGAGTTTAATCATTCCCCCGTTGGCAGCCGTGTCCTCAGCTGGGCCCTATTTATTTGCACAAATTACTCCTGAATCTCTCCATCTCATTCCCCATTTAAAGATTACCTGAAAATATGCCTCTTTGATCAGAACCAGCTTTCGGTTACTGGTCCTGAATTCACTTTCTGAGGATAAATATCAATGGCATCATCAGTAATGTACATTAAGAAGTCTCACAACACCAGGTACACTGACCATTTTCAAATGCCGGGAAGATTGACCGTGTGGTGTTGAGCCTGAACAATATGAATACAATTCATTTATTGTTGACTTTAAAAAAGTAAAAAATGAAGAATATTTTTCTCCATGAAAGCAGAGCGGAAAAAAACAGAGAGAATCACAGACACACACAGGGACACAGAGAGAGAATCACAGATACACATAGGGACACAGAGAGAGAATCACAGATACACACAGGAACACAGATAGAGAATCACAGATCCACAATGGAACACAGAGAGAGAATGACAGATACACACAGGGACACATAGAGAGAGAATCACAGATACACACAGGGACACAGATAGAGAATCACAGATCCACAATGGAACACAGAGAGAGAATCACAGATACACACAGGGACACACAGAGAGAGAATCACAGATACACACAGGGACACAGAGAGAGAGAATCATAGATACACACAGGGACAGAAACAAGAATCACATATTTACAAAGGAACAATGCTTGGGTATTATATTTACACACAGAGTAATGACGTGTGGCAGAATCACAGACTGAGAATCACAGACTGCCGTGCATATCACCAACAAGATCCACTGCAGGAACTCACCAAGACTCTTTCAACAGCACCTTCCTAACCAGTAAACACTATTCCTAGACAGAGCAGAAACTGAGAACATCACCATCAGCAACATCACCTCCAATACACACACCATGCTGACTTGGAACGCTATCACTGTTCCATTGCTGTCACTGAGTCAAATCCAGGCACTTCCTCCCCAACACCCAATGGACAGCAGCAATGTCAAAAAGCAGCTCACCATCACATTCTCAAGGGCAACATGTGATGGCTCATTCCTGCTGGCCTTGCAGTTCCGGAGGGAGCTACTGGATTTGACTCAGCGACAGTGAAGCAATGACTACATAGATTCCAAGTCAGGATGGTGTGTGACTCGGAGATGAACTTTCAGGTGGTGATTTTGTAATCTATCCAATGTCCTTGTCCTTCCGGGTTACTCATTGGAGGTGTGTAAGGAGCCGTCACAGGAGGGAAAATGCTCCTTCAGTGAAAGAACACTCAGTTGGAAAACTGCACAGAGGTGGACAGAGTGAATGCTTCAGGTGATATCCGAGAGGTGCACTAAGTTATATTTGTTTTCAAAGATACTATACATGGACAGAGAGATGGGAAATTAAATAGAGAAACACACAAGAACACACAGTCACAGGAACACACAGGGACACAGAGAGAGAATCACAGACACACACAGGGACACAGAGAGAGAATCACCGATACACACAGGGACACAGAGAGAGAATCACAGATACACACAGGGACACAGAGAGAGAATCACAGATACACACTGGGGCATAGGGAGAATCGGAGGCAAACAAAGTGATTGTGAAATAGAATCACAATTAAACACAGATATTGTGAAAGATTAGCATGAATAGACACCACAACAGAAATGTTCACCCACACACACTGAGACATTGAAATAGACCTTCAGAGGGACACAGATTTGGATTTCCACAGTGCTTTGGAAGAGTTTCAGAATTCATGTGTTTTGCCCTTTATATAGTGATAGCAGTTTTGCCTTGAGTATTATTTCTGGCATTTGATCGATCAACATCTGTAAGAGATAATTGACAAGAAATTAGCAGGGGGGTAACAGGGTAAATATGTGGGGTTATGGGGATAGGGCCTGGGTGGGAATGTGGTCAGTGCGGACTCGATGGGCCAAATAACCTCCTTCTGCACTGCAGGGATTCTATGAATACTATGGAATACAGAGTACTGGGCGAATGGTAAGATCCTTGGTCGTGTGGATGAACAGAGGGACCTGGGTGTCCATGTGCATAGATCCCTGAAAGTTGGCACCCAGGTTGATAGGGTTGTTAAGAAGGCGGACGGTGTGTTAGCTTTTATTGGTAGAGGGATTGAGTTTCGGAGCCAGGAGGTCATTCTGCAACTGTACAAAACTCTGGTGCGGCCGCATTTGGTGTATCGCGTACAGTTCCGGTCGCCATATTATAGGAAAGATGTGGAAGTGTTGGAAAGGGTGCAGAGGACATTTCCCAGGATGTTGCCTGGTATGGGGGGAAAATCGTATGAGGAAAGGCTGAGGGGCTTGAGGTTGTTTTCGTTAGAGAGAAGGAGGTTAAGAGGTGACTTAATAGAGGCATACAAGATGATCAGAGGATTAGATAGGGTGGACAGTGGGAGCCTTTTTCCTTGGATGGTGATGGCTAGCACGAGGGGACATAGCTTTAAATTGAGGGGTGAGAGATATAGGACACATGTTAGAGGTAGGTTCTTTACTCAGAGAGTACTAAGGGCGTGGAATGCCCTGCCTGCAGCAGTGGTGGACTTGTCAACGTTGAGAGCGTTCAAGTGGTTATTGGATAAACATATGGATGATATTGGAATAGTGTAGATTAGAGGGGCTTTAGATTGGTACCACTGGTCGGCGCAACATCGAGGGCCGAATGGCCTGTACTGCGCTGTAATATTCTATGTTCTATGATTCTATGAAAGTGCTTATAAGACAATTCTCACCAACTGGAATTTGAATAAGTCTGTTGATAGAATCCTGACAGTGCAGAAGAAGGCCATTCGGCCCATGGAGTCTGCACGACAACAATCCCACCTGGACACTATCCCCGCAACTCCATGCATTTACCCGACTGATTCCCCTGACACTACCCGGCAATTTACCATGGCCAATCCACCTAACCTACACATCTTTGGAGTGTGGGAGGAAACTGCAGCACCTGGAGGAATTCCACACGGACATGGGAAAAACATGCAGACTCTGCACAGACAGTGTCCCAAGCCGGGAATTGAAACCAGGTCTCTCGCAACAGTGCTGCCCACTGTGCTGCCCCCGGTGTAACTGTGTAGCTGTATTCTTCAGAGTCTCAGCTTTCTGTTCCCCTTTTTACTGAATTCTTACTTCAGTCCAAAAGGTTAAAATTAAATTATTTCCACGCTGTTTTTGTATAAAAGATAATGGAAAAGTCGACACAGATTCCAGCCTTCATCCCAACAGGTCTGGCTGAAAACCAAGGTGACGCCATGTTTCTGTTATACAGCGTCTTAGCCAAAGGCTGCTCAAAGAACTGATTAACGTTTTACGCACTCCACCTCACGTCGGCCTCCTCAGCCTTGGATGGAATGTTACACACATGCAGCAGAAAGATAATGGGGTTCACCCTGTCAATTCTGAGAATTTACAGTCTCTGTACTCTGGCCCTTTACCAAATAAACCTGTTGGACTTTAACCTGGTGTTGTGAGACTTCTTACTGCCTTTACTGGAGCCATTCACTGAGTTCTCCACAGTCTCTGTACTCTGTACTCTGGCCCTTTACTGGACCCACTCACTGAGTTCTCCACAGTCTCTGTACTCTGTACTCTGGCCCTTTACTGGACCCATTCACTGAGTTCTCCACAGTCTCTGTACTCTGTACTCTGGCCCTTTACTGGACCCATTCACTGAGTTCTCCACAGTCTCTGTACTCTGTACTCTGGCCCTTTACTGGACCCATTCACTGAGTTCTCCACAGTCTCTGTACTCTGTACTCTGGCCCTTTACTGGACCCATTCACTGAGTTCTCCACAGTCTCTGTACTCTGGCCCTTTACTGGACCCATTCACTGAGTTCTCCACAGTCTCTGTACTCTGTACTCTGGCCCGTTACTGGATCCATTCACTGAGTTCTCCACAGTCTCTGTACTCTGTACTCTGGCTCTTTACTGGACCCATTCACTGAGTTCTCCACAGTCTCTGTACTCTGTACTCTGGCCCTTTACTGGACCCATTCACTGAGTTCTCCACAGTCTCTGTACTCTGTACTCTTGCCCTTTACTGGTCCCATTCACTGAGTTCTCCACAGTATCTGTACACTGGCCCTTTACTGGAGCCATTCACTGAGTTCCCCACAGTCTCTGTACTCTGGCCCTTTACTGGACCCACTCACTGAGTTCTCCACAGTCTCTGTACTCTGTACTCTGGCCCTTTACTGGACCCTTTCACTGAGTTCTCCACAGTCTCTGTACTCTTTACTCTGGCCCTTTACTGGACCCATTCACTGAGTTCTCCACAGTCTCTGTACACTGTACTCTGGCCCTTTACTGGAGCCATTCACTGAGTTCGACACAGTCTCTGTACTCTGTACTCTGGCCCTTTACTGGAGCCATTCACTGAGTTCCCCACATTCTCTGTACTCTGGCCCTTTACTGGACCCATTCACTGAGTTCTCCACAGTCTCTGTACTCTGTACTCTGGCCCTTTACTGGACCCATTCACTGAGTTAGAACATAGAACAGTACAGCACAGAACAGGCCCTTCGGCCCACGATGTTGTGCCGAGCTTTATCTGAAACCAAGATCAAGCTATCCCACTCCCTATCATCCTGGTGTGCTCCATGTGCCTATCCAATAACCGCTTAAATGTTTCTAAAGTGTCTGACTCCACTATCACTGCAGGCAGTCCATTCCACACCCCAACCACTCTCTGCGTAAAGAACCTACCTCTGATATCCGTCCTGTATCTCCCACCACGAACCCTATAGTTATGCCCCCTTGTAATAGCTCCATCCACCCGAGGAAATAGTCTTTGAACGTTCACTCTATCTATCCCCTTCATCATTTTATACACCTCTATTAAGTCTCCCCTCAGCCTCCTCCGCTCCAGAGAGAACAGCCCTAGCTCCCTCAACCTTTCCTCATATGACCTACCCTCCAAACCAGGCAGAATCCTGGTAAATCTCCTCTGCACTCCTTCCAGCGCTTCCACATCCTTCCTATAGTGAGGTGACCAGAACTGCACACAATATTCCAAATGTGGTCTCACCAAGGTCCTGTACAGTTGCAGCATAACCCCACGGCTCTTAAACTCCAACCCCCTGTTAATAAAAGCTAACACACTATAGGCCTTCTTCACAGCTCTATCCACTTGACTGGCAACCTTTAGAGATCTGTGGATATGGACCCCAAGATCTCTCTGTTCCTCCACAGTCTTCAGAACCCTACCTTTGACCCTGTAATCCACATTTAAATTTGTCCTACCAAAATGAATCACCTCACATTTATCAGGGTTAAACTCCATTTGCCATTTTTCAGCCCAGCTTTGCATCCTATCTATGTCTCTTTGCAGCCTACAACAGCCCTCCACCTCATCCACTACTCCACCAATCTTGGTGTCATCAGCAAATTTACTGATCCACCCTTCAGCCCCCTCCTCTAAGTCATTAATAAAAATCACAAAGAGCAGAGGACCAAGCACTGATCCCTGCGGCACACCGCTAGCAACCTGCCTCCAATCCGAAAATTTTCCATCGACCACCACCCTCTGTCTTCGGTCAGACAGCCAGTTACCTATCCAATCGGCCAACTTTCCCTCTATCCCACACCTCCTCACTTTCATCATAAGCCGACCATGGGGGACCTTATCAAACGCCTTACTAAAATCCATGTATATGACATCAACTGCCCTACCTTCATCAACACACTTAGTTACCTCCTCAAAAAATTCTATCAAATTTGTGAGGCACGACTTGCCCTTCACGAATCCGTGTTGACTATCTCGGATTAATCCGCATCTTTCTAAATGGTCGTAAATCCCATCCCTAAGGACCCTTTCCATCAATTTACCAACCACCGAAGTAAGACTAACCGGTCTATAATTACCAGGGTCATTTCTATTCCCTTTCTTAAACAGAGGAACAACATTCGCCATTCTCCAGTCCTCTGGCACCATCCCCGTGGACAGCGAGGACCCAAAGATCAACGCCAAAGGCTCTGCAATCTCATCCCTTGCCTCCCAAAGAATCCTAGGATACATTTCATCAGGCCCAGGTGACTTATCGACCTTCAGTTTATTCAAAACTGCCAAGACATCCTCCATCCGAACATCTATTTCCTCCAGCCTATTAGCCTGTAACACCTTCTCTTCCTCAAAAACATGGCCCCTCTCCTTGGTGAACACTGAAGAAAAGTATTCATTCATCACCTCGCCTATCTCTACTGACTCCATACACAAGTTCCCACTACTGTCCTTGACCGGCCCTAACCTCACCCTGGTCATTCTTTTATTCCTCACATAAGAGTAAAAAGCTTTGGGGTTTTCCTTGATCCGACCCGCCAAGGACTTCTCATGTCCCCTCCTATCTCTCCTAAGCCCCTTTTTCAGCTCATTCCTTGCTAACTTGTAACCCTCAATCAAGCCATCTGAACCTTGTTTCCTCATCCCTACATAAGCTTCCTCTGATGGAGAAATCCAGCACGAGGGGGCATGGCTTTAAATTGAGGGGGGGTAGTTATAGAACCGATGTCAGGGGTAGGTTCTTTACCCAGAGGGTGGTGAGGGATTGGAATGCCCTGCCAGCATCAGTAGTAAATGCGCCTAGTTTGGGGGCGTTTAAGAGATCCGTAGATAGGTTCATGGACGAAAAGAAATTGGTTTAGGTTGGAGGGTCACAGTTTTTTTTTTAACTGGTCGGTGCAACATCGTGGGCCGAAGGGCCTGTTCTGCGCTGTAATGTTCTATGTTCTATGTTCCCTCTTCCTTTTCACAAGACATTCCACCTCTTTTGTGAACCATGGTTCCCTCACTCGGCCATTTCCTCCCTGCCTGACAGGAACATACCTATCAAGGACATCCAGTATTTGTTCCTTGAAAAAATTCCACTTTTCATTAGTTCCTTTCTCTGACAGTTTCTGTTCCCAACTTATGCCCCCTAATTCTTGCCTAATCGCATCATAATTACCCCTCCCCCAATTGTAAACCTTGCCCTGCCGTACGGCCCTATCCCTCTCCATTGCAATAACAAAAGACACCGAATTGTGGTCACTATCTCCAAATTGCTCTCCCACAACCAAATCTAACACTTGGCCCGGTTCATTTCCCAGTACCAAATCCAATGTGGCCTCACCTCTAGTCGGCCCATCCACATATTGTGTCAGAGTCTGGGAACAATGGAAGGGATGATCCAATAATGGATGAGAATCTGAGAACAATACACTGTAGTCTTCCAATAATAGATGACAATGTGGGAACAATGGAACGGGCTCTTCCTATAAAGGATCAGAATCTGAGAGCAACAGACTGCAATGTTCCAATACTGGATCATAATCTGAGAACAATAGACTGTAATGTTCCAATACTGGATCAGAATCTGAGAAAAGTGGACCGGGATATTACAATGATGGATCATAATCTGAGATCCATTGACTCATGTCCCAATCCAGGATCAGAATCTGAGAACAATAGACTGAAATGTTCGAATGCTGGATGGGACTCTGGGAACAATACGCTGTAATTGTTTCGGACTCTGAGAAAAAAACACACTGGAAATTTCCAATAATGGATAAGTTTCTGTGAACAATAGATTGTAATGTTTCAATGCTGGATCAGAATCTGAGAACAATACACTGCAAAGTTTGAATACTGGATCGGACTCTGAGAACAATAGGTGTAATGTTCCAATCCTGGTTCAGAATCTGAGAAAAATAGACTGCAATTATCCAATAATGGATCAGATTTTGAGAACAATAGACGGTCATGTTCCAATACTGGGTCAGAATCGGAGAACATTAGACTGTAATGTTCAAATGCTGGTTCAAAGTCTGGGAACAATGGAAAGAGATTTTCCAATAATGGATGAGTATCTGAGAACAATACACACTAATGTTCCAATAATGGATGACCATGTGGGAACAATGGACGGGGATGCTCTAATAATGGATCGGAATCTGAGAAAAATAGACTGCAATTTTCCAATAATGGATCAGAATCCGAGAACAATAGTCCATCATGTTCCAATAATGGATGGCAATGTCGGGAAAATGGACCGGGATGTTCTAATAAAGGATCAGATTCTGAGAACAATGAACTGCAATGTTCCAATAATGGAGCAGAATCTGAGAACAATAGACTGTAATGTTCCAGCACTGGATCAGAATCTGGGAACAATGGAGCGGAATGTTACAGTACTGGACCAGAATCTGAGAACAATAGATTGTAATGTCCCAATACTGGATCAGAATCTGAGAACAATAGACTGCAATGTTTCAATACTGGATCAGATTCTGAGAGCAATAGACTGTAAAGTTCCAATACTGGTTCAGAATCTGAGAACAATCGACTGTAATGTTCCAAGAAAGGATTATAATCTGAGAACAATGGAATGCAATGTTCCAATACTGGATCGGAATTTGAGAACAACAGATTGTAATGTTCCAATCATTGATCAGAAACTGAGAACAATAGACTGCAATGATCCAATACTGGATCAGAAACTGAGAACAATAGACTGTAATGTTCCAATACTGGATCATAATCTGAGAACAATACACAGGGATGCTCCAATACTGGATCAGAATCTGAGAACAATTGACTGTAATGTTCCAATAAAGGATCATAATCTGAGAACAATAGACTGTAATGTTTCAATACTGGATCAGAATCTGAGAACAATTGACTGTAATGTTCCAATAAAGGATCATAATCTGAGAACAATAGACTGTAATGTTTCAATACTGGATCAGAATCTGAGAACAATAGACTGTAATGTTTCAATACTGGATCAGAATCTGAGAACAATGGACGGGGATATTACAGTGATGGGTCAGAATCTCAGATCAATAGACTGTAATGTTCCAATACTGGATCGGAATCTGAGAACAATAGACTGCAATGTTCCAATACTGGATCAGAATGTGGGAACAATGGTACGGGTTGTTCCTACAATGGATCAGAATCTGAGAAAGATAGACTGCAATGTTCCAAAAAAGGATCATAATCTGAGAACAACAGACTGCAATGTTAGAATAATTGAACAGATTCCGAAAACAATCGACTGCAGTGTTCCAACACTGGATCAGAATCTGAGAACAATAGACTGTAATGTTCCAATAAAGGATCAGAATTTGAGAACAACACTGTAATGTTCCAAACATTGATCAGAATCTGAACAATAGACTGCAATGTTCCAATACTGGATAATAATCTGAGAACAATACACTGTAATGTTACAAAACTGGTTCAGAATCAGAGAACAACACACTGTAATGTTCCAATACTGAATCAGATACTGAGAACAGTGGACCGGGAGATTACAATGATGGGTTAGAATCTGAGATCAATAGACAGTCATGTTCCAATACTGGAGCAGAATCTGAGAACAAGAGACCACAATGTGAGAATAATTGAACAGAATCTGAGAACAATAGACCGCAATGTTAGAATAATTGAACAGAATCTGAGAACAATAGACTACAATGTTCCAATAATGCATCAGAATCTGAGACAAATAGACTGCTAAGTTCCAATACTGGATCAGAATCTGAGAACAACAGACTGTGATGTTCCAATCGTTGATCAGAATCTGAACAATAGACTGTAATGTTCCAATACTGGGTCAGAATCTGAGAACAATGGGGCGGGATATTACAATGATGGATCAGAATCTGAGATCAATAGGCCGTAATGTTCCAATACTGGAGCAGAGTCTGAGAACAATAGACTGCAATGATCCAATACTGGATCAGAAACTGAGAACAATAGACTGTAATGTTCCAGCACTGGATCAGAATCTGGGAACAATAGAGCGGAATGTTACAGTACTGGACCAGAATCTGAGAACAATAGATTGTAATGTCCCAATACTGGATCAGAATCTGAGAACAATAGACTGCAATGATCCAATACTGGTTCAGAATTTGAGAGCAATAGACTGTAAAGTTTCAATACTGGTTCAGAATTTGAGAGCAATAGACTGTAAAGTTCCAATACTGGTTCAGAATCTGAGAACAATAGACTGTAATGTTCCAAGAAAGGATTATTATCTGAGAACAATGGAATGCAATGTTCCAATACTGGATCAGAATTTGAGAACAACAGATTGTAATGTTGCAATCATTGATCAGAAACTGAGAACAATAAACTGCAATGATCCAAGACTGGATCATAATCTGAGAACAATAGACAGGGATGCTCCAATACTGGATCAGAATCTGAGAACAATTGACTGTAATGTTCCAATAAAGGATCTTAATCTGAGAACAATAGACTGTAATGTTCCAATACTGGATCAGAATCTGAGAACAATGGACGGGGATATTACAATGATGGGTCAGAATCTCAGATCAATAGACTGTAATGTTCCATTACTGGATCAGAATCTGAGAACAATAGACCACAATGTGAGAATAATTGCACAGAATCTGAGAACAAGAGACTGCAATGTTCCAATAATGGATCAGAATCTGAGATCAGTGGACTGGGATATTACAACGATGGATCAGAATCTGTGATCAATAGACAGTCATGTTCCAATACTGGAGCAGAATCTGAGAAAAAAAGACTGTAATGTTCCAATAAACGATCAGAATTTGAGAACAACAGACTGTGATATTCCAATCGTTGATCAGAATCTGAACAATAGACTGTAATGTTCCAATACTGGATCAGAATCTGAGAACAATAGACCACAATGTGAGAATAATTGCAAGAATCTGAGAACAAGAGAGTGCAATGTTCCAATAATGGATCAGAATCTGAGAAATATAAACTGTAATGTACCAATAATGGATCAGAATCTGAGAACAATAGACTGCAAAGTTTCAATACTGCATCAGAATCTGAGAAAAAGAGACTGCTAAGTTCCAATACTGGATCAGAATGTGGGAACAATAGATTGTAATGTCCCAATACTGGATCAGAATCTGAGAACAATAGACTGCAATGTTTCAATACTGGATCAGATTCTGAGAGCAATAGACTGTAAAGTTCCAATACTGGTTCAGAATCTGAGAACAATCGACTGTAATGTTCCAAGAAAGGATTATAATCTGAGAACAATGGAATGCAATGTTCCAATACTGGATCGGAATTTGAGAACAACAGATTGTAATGTTCCAATCATTGATCAGAAACTGAGAACAATAGACTGCAATGATCCAATACTGGATCAGAAACTGAGAACAATAGACTGTAATGTTCCAATACTGGATCATAATCTGAGAACAATACACAGGGATGCTCCAATACTGGATCAGAATCTGAGAACAATTGACTGTAATGTTCCAATAAAGGATCATAATCTGAGAACAATAGACTGTAATGTTTCAATACTGGATCAGAATCTGAGAACAATTGACTGTAATGTTCCAATAAAGGATCATAATCTGAGAACAATAGACTGTAATGTTTCAATACTGGATCAGAATCTGAGAACAATAGACTGTAATGTTTCAATACTGGATCAGAATCTGAGAACAATGGACGGGGATATTACAGTGATGGGTCAGAATCTCAGATCAATAGACTGTAATGTTCCAATACTGGATCGGAATCTGAGAACAATAGACTGCAATGTTCCAATACTGGATCAGAATGTGGGAACAATGGTACGGGTTGTTCCTACAATGGATCAGAATCTGAGAAAGATAGACTGCAATGTTCCAAAAAAGGATCATAATCTGAGAACAACAGACTGCAATGTTAGAATAATTGAACAGATTCCGAAAACAATCGACTGCAGTGTTCCAACACTGGATCAGAATCTGAGAACAATAGACTGTAATGTTCCAATAAAGGATCAGAATTTGAGAACAACACTGTAATGTTCCAAACATTGATCAGAATCTGAACAATAGACTGCAATGTTCCAATACTGGATAATAATCTGAGAACAATACACTGTAATGTTACAAAACTGGTTCAGAATCAGAGAACAACACACTGTAATGTTCCAATACTGAATCAGATACTGAGAACAGTGGACCGGGAGATTACAATGATGGGTTAGAATCTGAGATCAATAGACAGTCATGTTCCAATACTGGAGCAGAATCTGAGAACAAGAGACCACAATGTGAGAATAATTGAACAGAATCTGAGAACAATAGACCGCAATGTTAGAATAATTGAACAGAATCTGAGAACAATAGACTACAATGTTCCAATAATGCATCAGAATCTGAGACAAATAGACTGCTAAGTTCCAATACTGGATCAGAATCTGAGAACAACAGACTGTGATGTTCCAATCGTTGATCAGAATCTGAACAATAGACTGTAATGTTCCAATACTGGGTCAGAATCTGAGAACAATGGGGCGGGATATTACAATGATGGATCAGAATCTGAGATCAATAGGCCGTAATGTTCCAATACTGGAGCAGAGTCTGAGAACAATAGACTGCAATGATCCAATACTGGATCAGAAACTGAGAACAATAGACTGTAATGTTCCAGCACTGGATCAGAATCTGGGAACAATAGAGCGGAATGTTACAGTACTGGACCAGAATCTGAGAACAATAGATTGTAATGTCCCAATACTGGATCAGAATCTGAGAACAATAGACTGCAATGATCCAATACTGGTTCAGAATTTGAGAGCAATAGACTGTAAAGTTTCAATACTGGTTCAGAATTTGAGAGCAATAGACTGTAAAGTTCCAATACTGGTTCAGAATCTGAGAACAATAGACTGTAATGTTCCAAGAAAGGATTATTATCTGAGAACAATGGAATGCAATGTTCCAATACTGGATCAGAATTTGAGAACAACAGATTGTAATGTTGCAATCATTGATCAGAAACTGAGAACAATAAACTGCAATGATCCAAGACTGGATCATAATCTGAGAACAATAGACAGGGATGCTCCAATACTGGATCAGAATCTGAGAACAATTGACTGTAATGTTCCAATAAAGGATCTTAATCTGAGAACAATAGACTGTAATGTTCCAATACTGGATCAGAATCTGAGAACAATGGACGGGGATATTACAATGATGGGTCAGAATCTCAGATCAATAGACTGTAATGTTCCATTACTGGATCAGAATCTGAGAACAATAGACCACAATGTGAGAATAATTGCACAGAATCTGAGAACAAGAGACTGCAATGTTCCAATAATGGATCAGAATCTGAGATCAGTGGACTGGGATATTACAACGATGGATCAGAATCTGTGATCAATAGACAGTCATGTTCCAATACTGGAGCAGAATCTGAGAAAAAAAGACTGTAATGTTCCAATAAACGATCAGAATTTGAGAACAACAGACTGTGATATTCCAATCGTTGATCAGAATCTGAACAATAGACTGTAATGTTCCAATACTGGATCAGAATCTGAGAACAATAGACCACAATGTGAGAATAATTGCAAGAATCTGAGAACAAGAGAGTGCAATGTTCCAATAATGGATCAGAATCTGAGAAATATAAACTGTAATGTACCAATAATGGATCAGAATCTGAGAACAATAGACTGCAAAGTTTCAATACTGCATCAGAATCTGAGAAAAAGAGACTGCTAAGTTCCAATACTGGATCAGAATGTGGGAACAATGGTCCGGGTTGTTCCAATAATGGATCAGAATCTGAGACAAATAGACTGTAATGTTGCAATACTGGATCAGAATCTGAGACAAACAGATTGCAATGTTCCAAGGCTGGATCAGAATCTGAGAACAATAGACTGTAATGTTCCAATAAACGATCAGAATTTGAGAACAACAGACTGTGATGTTCCAATCGTTGATCAGAATCTGAACAATAGACTGTAATGTTCCAATACTGGATCAAAATCTGAGAACAATAGACCACAATGTGAGAATAATTGCAAGAATCTGAGAACAAGAGAGTGCAATGTTCCAATAATGGATCAGAATCTGAGAAATATAAACTGTAATGTACCAATAATGGATCAGAATCTGAGAACAATAGACTGCAATGATCCAATACTGGATCAGAAACTGAGAACAATAGACTGTAATGTTCCAGCACTGGATCAGAATCTGGGAACAATAGAGCGGAATGTTACAGTACTGGACCAGAATCTGAGAACAATAGATTGTAATGTCCCAATACTGGATCAGAATCTGAGAACAATAGACTGCAATGTTTCAATACTGTATCAGATTCTGAGAGCAATAGACTGTAAAGTTCCAATACTGGTTCAGAATCTGAGAACAATAGACTGTAATGTTCCAAGAAAGGATTATAATCTGAGAACAATGGAATGCAATGTTCCAATACTGGATCAGAATTTGAGAACAACAGATTGTAATGTTCCAATCATTGATCAGAAACTGAGAACAATAGACTGCAATGATCCAATACTGGATCATAATCTGAGAACAATAGACAGGGATGCTCCAATACTGGATCAGAATCTGAGAACAATTGACTGTAATGTTCCAATAAAGGATCTTAATCTGAGAACAATAGACTGTAATGTTCCAATACTGGATCAGAATCTGAGAACAATGGACGGGGATATTACAATGATGGGTCAGAATCTCAGATCAATAGACTGTAATGTTCCATTACTGGATCAGAATCTGAGAACAATAGACCACAATGTGAGAATAATTGCACAGAATCTGAGAACAAGAGACTGCAAAGTTTCAATACTGCATCAGAATCTGAGAAAAAGAGACTGCTAAGTTCCAATACTGGATCAGAATATGGGAACAATGGTCCGGGTTGTTCCAATAATGGATCAGAATCTGAGACAAATAGACTGTAATGTTGCAATACTGGATCAGAATCTGAGACAAACAGATTGCAATGTTCCAATGCTGGAGCAGAATCTGAGAACAATAGACTGTAATGTTCCAATAAACGATCAGAATTTGAGAACAACAGACTGTGATGTTCCAATCGTTGATCAGAATCTGAACAATAGACTGTAATGTTCCAATACTGGGTCAGAATCTGAGAACAATGGGGCGGGATATTACAATGATGGATCAGAATCTGAGATCAATAGGCCGTAATGTTCCAATACTGGATCAGAATCTGAGAACAATGGACCGGGATATTAGAATGATGGATCAGAATCTGAGATCAATAGGCCGCAATGTTCCAATACTGGAGCAGAGTCTGAGAACAATAGACTGCAATGTTCGAATACTGGATCGGACTCTGGGAACAATACGCTGTAATGTTCCAATACTGGTTCAGACTCTGAGAAAAAAACAGACTGCAAATTTCCAATAATGGATCGGTATCTGTGAACAATAGATTGTAATGTTCCAATGCTCGATCAGAATCTGAGAACAATCCACTGCAAAGTTCGAATCCTGGATCGGACTCTAATGTTCCAATCATTTATCAGAATCTGAGAACAGTAGACTTCAATGTTCCAATACTGGCTCAGATTCTGTGAACAATAGACTGTAATGTTCCAAAACTGTATCAGAATCTGAGAACAGTGGACTGGGATATTACAATGATGGATCAGAATCTGAGATCAATAGACAGTCATGTTCCAATACTGGAGCAGAATCTGAGAACAATAGACTGCAATGTTCCAATACTGGATCAGAATCTGAGAACAATGGACCAGAATGTTCCAATACTGGGCCAGAATCGGAGAATATTAGACTGTAATGTTCCAATACTGGTCCAAATTCTGGGAACAATGGAAAGGGATTATCCAAAAATGGATGAGATTCTGAGAACAACATACTGTAGTGTTCCAATAATGGATGACAATGTGGGAACAATGGACCGGGGTGCTCTAATAATGGATCGGAATCAGAGAAAAATAGACTGCAATTTTCCAATAATGGATCAGAATCCGAGAACAATAGTCCATCATGTTCCAATAATGGATGGGCAATGTCGGGAAAATGGACCGGGATGTTCTAATAAAGGATCAGATTCTGAGAACAATCAACTGCAATGTTCCAATAATGGAGCAGAATCTGAGAACAATAGACTGTAATGTTCCAGCACTGGATCAGAATCTGGGAACCATAGAGCGGAATGTTACAGTACTGGACCAGAATCTGAGAACAATAGATTGTAATGTCCCAATACTGGATCAGAATCTGAGAACAATAGACTGCAATGTTTCAATACTGGATCAGATTCTGAGAGCAATAGACGGGGATATTACAATGATGGGTCAGAATCTCAGATCAATAGACTGTAATGTTCCAATACTGGATCGGAATCTGAGAAAAAGAGACTGCAATGTTCCAATACTGGATCAGAATGTGGGAACAATGGTACGGGTTGTTCCTACAATGGATCAGAATCTGAGAACAATAGACTGCAATGTTGCAATACTGGATCAGAATCTGAGACAAACAGATTGCAATGTTCCAATACTGGAGCAGAATCTGAGAACAATAGACTGTAATGTTCCAATAAACGATCAGAATTTGAGAACAACAGACTGTGATGTTCCAATCGTTGATCAGAATCTGAACAATAGACTGTAATGTTCCAATACTGGGTCAGAATCTGAGAACAATGGGGCGGGATATTACAATGATGGATCAGAATCTGAGATCAATAGGCCGTAATGTTCCAATACTGGATCAGAATCTGAGAACAATGGACCGGGATATTAGAATGATGGATCAGAATCTGAGATCAATAGGCCGTAATGTTCCAATACTGGAGCAGAGTCTGAGAACAATAGACTGCAATGTTCGAATACTGGATCGGACTCTGGGAACAATACGCTGTAATGTTCCAATATTGGTTCAGACTCTGAGAAAAAAACAGACTGCAAATTTCCAATAATGGATCGGTATCTGTGAACAATGGATTGTAATGTTCCAATGCTCGATCAGAATCTGAGAACAATCCACTGCAAAGTTCGAATCCTGGATCGGACTCTAATGTTCCAATCATTTATCAGAATCTGAGAACAGTAGACTTCAATGTTCCAATACTGGCTCAGATTCTTTGAACAATAGACTGTAATGTTCCAAAACTGTATCAGAATCTGAGAACAGTGGACTGGGATATTACAATGATGGATCAGAATCTGAGATCAATAGACAGTCATGTTCCAATACTGGAGCAGAATCTGAGAACAATAGACTGCAATGTTCCAATACTGGATCAGAATCTGAGAACAATGGACCGGAATGTTCCAATACTGGGCCAGAATCGGAGAATATTAGACTGTAATGTTCCAATACTGGTCCAAATTCTGGGAACAATGGAAAGGGATTATCCAATAATGGATGAGATTCTGAGAACAACATACTGTAGTGTTCCAATAATGGATGACAATGTGGGAACAATGGACCGGGATGCTCTAATAATGGATCGGAATCTGAGAAAAATAGACTGCAATTCTCCAATAATGGATCAGAATCCGAGAACAATAGTCCATCATGTTCCAATAATGGATGGGCAATGTCGGGAAAATGGACCGGGATATTCTAATAAAGGATCAGATTCTGAGAACAATCAACTGCAATGTTCCAATAATGGAGCAGAATCTGAGAACAATAGACTGTAATGTTCCAGCACTGGATCAGAATCTGGGAACCATAGAGCGGAATGTTACAGTACTGGACCAGAATCTGAGAACAATAGATTGTAATGTCCCAATACTGGATCAGAATCTGAGAACAATAGACTGCAATGTTTCAATACTGGATCAGATTCTGAGAGCAATAGACGGGGATATTACAATGATGGGTCAGAATCTCAGATCAATAGACTGTAAAGTTCCAATACTGGATCGGAATCTGAGAAAAAGAGACTGCAATGTTCCAATACTGGATCAGAATGTGGGAACAATGGTACGGGTTGTTCCTACAATGGATCAGAATCTGAGAACAATAGACTGCCATGTTGCAATACTGGATCAGAATCTGAGACAAACAGATTGCAATGTTCCAATACTGGAGCAGAATCTGAGAACAATAGACTGTAATGTTCCAATAAACGATCAGAATTTGAGAACAACAGACTGTGATGTTCCAATCGTTGATCAGAATCTGAACAATAGACTGTAATGTTCCAATACTGAGTCAGAATCTGAGAACAATAGACCACAATGTGAGAATAATTGCAAGAATCTGAGAACAAGAGAGTGCAATGTTCCAATAATGGATCAGAATCTGAGAACAATAGACTACAATGTTCCAATAATGCATCAGAATCTGAGACAAATAGACTGCAATGTTCCAACACTGGATCAGAATCTGAGAACAATAGACTGTAATGTTCCAATAAAGGATCAGAATTTGAGAACAACAGACTGTGATGTTCCAATCGTTGATCAGAATCTGAACAATAGACTGTAATGTTCCAATACTGGATCAGAATCTGAGAACAATGGACCGGGATATTAGAATGATGGATCAGAATCTGAGATCAATAGGCCGTAATGTTCCAATACTGGATCAGAATCTGAGAACAATGGACCGGGATATTAGAATGATGGATCAGAATCTGAGATCAATAGGCCGTAATGTTCCAATACTGGAGCAGAGTCTGAGAACAATAGACTGCAATGTTCGAATACTGGATCGGACTCTGGGAACAATACGCTGTAATGTTCCAATACTGGTTCAGACTCTGAGAAAAAAACAGACTGCAAATTTCCAATAATGGATCAGTATCTGTGAACAATAGATTGTAATGTTCCAATGCTCGATCAGAATCTGAGAACAATCCACTGCAAAGTTCGAATCCTGGATCGGACTCTAATGTTCCAATCATTTATCAGAATCTGAGAACAGTAGACTTCAATGTTCCAATACTGGCTCAGATTCTGTGAACAATAGACTGTAATGTTCCAAAACTGTATCAGAATCTGAGAACAGTGGACTGGGATATTACAACGATGGATCAGAATCTGTGATCAATAGACAGTCATGTTCCAATACTGGAGCAGAATCTGAGAAAAAAAGACTGTAATGTTCCAATAAATGATCAGAATTTGAGAACAACAGACTGTGATGTTCCAATCGTTGATCAGAATCTGAACAATAGACTGTAATGTTCCAATACTGGATCAGAATCTGAGAACAATAGACCACAATGCGTCAGAGGCCCAGCGATTTCATCTCTCGTCTCCCTGAGCAGCCTTGGATAGATTCCATCAGGCCCTGGAGATTTGTCAGTCTTTATATTCCCTAAAAAACCTAACACTTCCTCCATTGTGATGGAGATTTTCTCTAACGGGTCAACAGTCCTGCCGAGACACTCCCAGTCAACACATCCATTTCCTTTGTGAGTACCGACGCACTGTATTCATTTAGGATCTCCCCTACTTCTTTGGGCTCTAAGCATAATTCCCCACTTTTGTCCCTGAGGGGTCCGATTTTTTTCCCTGACAATCCTTTTGCTCCGAACGTATGAATAAAATGCCTTGGGATTCTCCTTAATCCTGTCTGCCAAGGACATTTCGTGACCTCTTTTTTCCCTTCTAATTGCTCGTTTGAATTCTTTCCTACTTTCTTTGTATTCCTCCAGAGCTCCCTCCGTTTTTAGCTGCCTGGACCAACGTACGCCACTCTTTTCTTTTTCACCAATCCCTCAATTTCCCTGGTTATCCATGGTTCTCGAATCCGACCCTTCCTGTCCTTCTTTTTTACAGACACATGCTTGTCCTGTAGCCCTAACAACCGTTCCTTAAAAGACTCCCACATGCCAGATGCGGATTTACCCTCAAACAGCCTCTCCCAATCACCAGCTGCCAATTTCTGCTTAATCCCACTTAAGTTAGCCTTCCCCCAATCCAACACCTTACCCTTGGGACACCACTCATCCTTTTCCATCACTATCCTGAAGCTAACAGAATTGTGGTCACTATTTGCCACATGTTCCCCTACCAAAACTTTGAAAACCTGACCGGGCTCAATCCCCAGTACTCGGTCCAGTATAGCCCCCTCTCTAGTCGGGCGATCTACATATTGTTCCACAGAACCTTCCTGTACACATTTTACAAATTCCTCCTCATTCAGACTCCCAGCCCTACGCGATTTCCATTCTATACCAGGGAAATTGAAGTCTCCCACGACAACAACCCTATTTTTCCTGCACATACCCATTCTCTCCTGACATTTCCGTTCTTCCACTTCCCTTGGGCTGTTGGGGGGCCTGCAGTATACCCCCAACATAGTGACAGCTCCATTCCTGTTGCTAAGCTCCACCCACAGTGACTCGTTACACGACCCCGCTGAATTGTCCTCCCTCTGCACCGCTGTAATATGCTCTCAAACTAATACTGCAACTTCCCCACCTCTTTTGGTCCCTCCTCTGTCTCGCCTAAAACACTTGTACCCCGGAATATTCAGAATATTGATTACACAACTTTGATTACAGAACTTTGATTACACAATATTGATTACACAATATTGATTACACAACATTGATTACACAACATTGATTACACAACATTGATTCCACAACATTGATTACACAATGTTGATTACACAATATTGATTACACAACATTGCTTACACAATACTGATTACACAATATTGTTGATACAACATTCAGACAGACAGTGAAGAAATATAAACGGCATCATAATCTCTGTAAACTGCTCAGTTTCCTTTAATTGACTGGTACTGGAGTGTGAAAAGACTACAATGTGACCAGCACATATTCACTTCGCAAAAGCGATTCACATTCTAAGAGATGTACCATAAAGAGTGCATTATACATGCTGAATTCCAAGATCACAGCATTCCCGTGAACCATCGAACCCACGGCAGTGCAGAAGGAGGCCCTACGGCCCATCGAGTCTGCACCGACTCTCTGACAGAGCATCTTATCTGTATTGGAATGATCCGGGTACATGTTTTCTTTTAAGACCAAAGTTAATATTTAAATGTGAAGACCTGAACGCCTCTCAATGCACAAATATTGTTCGTTTCAACATCATTTCCTGCAAACTTTAACATAAATCTGTTTGTTCTGTATCGGGATATGTCCCTAAATATTACAGTGAGGTTAACAAACTTCATGGAACATTTTGCCATTCATCTCCTCCAATAAATTCGTGAGGTGATTGATTAAGCACTAAAATAATTCACAAAGTTTGTTTCAAGCTTGAGAATACTTGAAACATAGAGTGCAAAATCACTGGGGACTTCATTGGGGCAGCACAGTGGTCAGCACTGCTACCTCACAGCGCCAGGGACCCAGGTTCGATTCCCGGCTTGGGTCACTGTGTGGAGTTTGCATGTTCTCCCCCATATCAGCGTGTGTTTTGTCCGGGTGCTCCGGTTTCCTCCCACAGTATGAAAGACGTGCCGATTGCAGTGCAGAAGGTGTCTATTCGGCCCTTCACGCCTGCACTGACCATAAACCCACCCAGCCCCCATGCCGGTAATCCCTATTTACCCTTGCTAGTGCCCCCTGGCACTGAGGGGGAATTTAGGCATGGCCAAACTACCTAACTCGCACATCTTTGAAGTGTGGGAGGAAGCTTGGGCACCCCGAGGAAACCCACGCAGACACGGGGAGAACTTTCAGACATCACACAGACAGTGACCCAAGTTGGGAATTGAACCCGGGTTCCTGTGCTGTGAGGCAGTAGTGCTAACCATTGTGTCACCGTGTGGCCCAGTCATTCACTGGCGCTTGAGACCTTGCAATGTAATCAGAACCTGTCTGATACAGTAAACAATAAATCACATTCTAAAAGATTTATCACAATCTGTGCATCAAATGCTGCTATTCCAGAGAACTTCAAGTTTTTAGTGTCCAGAACACCAACAACCTGTCCTGATCCCCACATGCCGACACTATAGTTCAGAAAGCCCACCAACGCCTTTTGCTTTCTCAGAAGACTGAGGAAATTAGGCATGACAGCTACGAATCTCAATAACTTTTACAGATGCATTCTTTCTGGTTGGGTCACAGCTTGGTGTGTCTCCTGCTCTGCCCAAGACTGTAAGGAAGTACAAAAGGTTTTGAATGTAGCCCAATCCATCACGCAAACCAGCCTCGCATCCATTGACTCTGTCTATACTTCCCGCTGTCTCGGCAACGCATCCAGCATTATTCAGGACCCCACGTACCCGGGACATTCTCTCTTCTACCTTCTTTCTTCGGGAAAAAGATACAAAAATCTGAGGTCACGTACCAATCGACTAAAGAACAGCTTCTTCTCTGCTGCCGTCAGACTTTTGAATTGACTTACCTCGCATTTAGTTGATCTTTCTCTGCACCCGAGCTATGACTGTGACACACTACATTCTGCACTCTCTCCTTTCCTTCTCTATGTTTTGTCTGGAAAGCGCGCAAGAAACAGTACTTTTCATTATATGTTAATAAATGTGACAATAATAAGTCAAATCAAAATAAACTGAAAATTAAGCTCCCATCAATTTTGTGAAGCCCTTTCAGTCCCAGCAAGTCATTTGCAGTTGTCTTATTTACCAAACGGTCGCTACTGATCCGTTTGAGACATTAATATTCAAAAGAAAACAAGAATAAATGAGCTTCTTGTTGCCAGGATCTGAGATTTAGTGTTGATCTAAAAGGTAACTCAGTAAAAAGAAAGGTAATTCCACAAGAAAACCAGATGAATGGGAAATCGAATAGCTTTTTCCATAATTCACACAGACCCATAATTTGCAAAACCGTGGTTATATGATGCAGTCATAAAACAATGTGAATTTTAAATTGTATCTCTGCAAATCATCTTAATTTGGATTGCTCATCCACACAGACCACGATTCCAGCTATGGAAACTCTTTTAATTCATATCATTCATTCTCTCTCTCTATATTTGTTTACCCAACAATAATAAGATCAGATAGTCTGAGACGAGGTGACACAGTGGTTAGTGCTGCTCCCTCACAGCGCCAGAGACCAGGGTTCGCTTCCCGGCTTGGGTTACTGTCTGTGCGGAGTCTGACTGTTGTCCCCCATGTCATAGAGTCAGAGAGGTTTACAGCATGGAAACAGGCCCTTCAGCCCAACTGGTCCATGCCACCTTTTTTAACCACTTAGCTACTCCCAATTGCCTGCATTTAGCCCATATCCCTCTCTACCCATCTTACCCATGTAACTGTCTAAATGCTTCTTAAAAGACAAAATTGTATCCGCCTCTGCTACTGCCTCTGGCAGCTTCTTCCAGACATTCACCGCCCTCTGTGTGAAACAATTGTCCCTCTGGGCCTTTTTGCATCTCTCCCCTCTCACCTTAAAGCTATGTCCTCTACCTTTGGAGTCCCCTACCTTCGGGAAAAGATGTGGACTATCTGGGGCGGCACGGTGGCACAGTGGTTAGCACTGCTGCTTCACAGCACCAGGGACCCGGGTTCAATTCTGGTCTCACGTCACTGACTGTGTGGAGTTGGCACATTCTCCCTGTGTCTGCGTGGGTTTCCTCCGGGTGCTCCGGTTTCCTCCCACATTCCAAAGATGTGTGGGTTAGGTTGATTGGCCATGCTAAATTGACCCTAGTGTCAGGGGAATTAGCAGGGATATGTGGGGTTATGGGAATAGGGCCTGGGTGGGATTGTGGTCGGTGCAGACTTGATGGGCCGAATAGCCTCCTTCTGCACTCCAGGGATTCTGTGATTTGATGTTTAACACAGAAGTGAATTTGAAACATTATTTCTGTTTTCCTCCCCAGACAAACACGTTCTTTCCTGGCTGGTCTTTCGGGGCGTGGTTGTTGTTTGCGCTTAGAATCTGCTTCAGCACTTGATGTAACATCACTCCAGTCGTTGCATAAGCAGTAACACCGAAGATATCATTGTAGAGGACATCAACCCACTTCCTGCGAGGTTCATTGCAGCTGAATATCACATGAAGCAACTAGAGCAGCATCACCTTCGGAGAAATGAAGACCAGAGTGCGATTGTAAACTACCAACATTTTTAAAACCTGCAGGAGACATTCGACCTCCGGCATTTGTTGAAACTTCTTTTTGTAAAAGTCTTTGAAGACCAATGAGCCAAACTGTCGTGGAAACTGCATTTTATTTCAGGATTTGAATATTTCAAGCAGCCTCATTGTCAGGTATACTTGTTCCTCAACAGAAAACAGAAGATTCATTCCTGAAACATTACACTGTGCATCACATCATTGAGCTGACAGCAAATTAGCATCATGACATTGCTGTTTTAACTGGGGAATCTGGCCGAAAAATCTCTTATTTATAATATCGTGCGGAATAAAAAAAGACGTTCCTTCTCATTTTAAACATCGCCATTCTGTGAAACATGGGAGCTAAAAAAAACATAGCACGGGAGTTACTCATGACGATGCTTTGTCCGTCAGGCTCCCTTCTCATTTCTCATTCTGAAACCATCCAGTAAATCCCGGTGGCCACATGATGGTTTTGCCTTGTTAAATGTTGCATTATTTTGGGTTGAATGGAATCCAGTGGTTCAGTTCCGTTTTTGCATTGGCTTCAAGCGGATCGAGTTGATACAGCTTTACATTCCATGGCATGACTTGAGCTGAGCTCAAAGCAGGTTGGACGGTTGAGTTCAGTTGAACGCTAAGATGTCACGGTAATTTCATTGCAATGTTAATGTAAGCCTACTTGTGACACTAATGAATAAACTTTTAAAATAACATTTTTATCAAAGACAACCTTTCTTGATTAGTGCCCTGCACCCTAACAGCCTCTCCACCTACAGGGAAACATCTACACTCGAGATACAGAATTTCAGTGACTCCCTATTCACAGGATAATATGTCGACATATCGATTGTAGTCCTTCAGTACTTTTCCATTCACAGAGATATACATTCTAAATATGTCTCTTTGCGCATCTCTATCCACACCTCCCATCCATTGACTCTGTCTACACTTCCCGCTGCCTCGCAAAAGCAGCCGGCATAATCAAGGACCCCACACCCGCCGGGCATTCTCCCTCCCACCTTCTTCCATCAGGTGACCTCCGTCTGAGGTCACGTACCAACCAACTCAAGAACAGCCTCTTCCTTGCTGCCATCAGACTTTTGAATGGACCTACCCCGCATTAAGTTGACCTTTCTCTCCACCCTAGATATGACTGTAACATTCAGCACCCTCTCCTTTCCCTGGAATCATAGAAACCCGACAGTGAAGAAAGAGGCCATTCGGCCCATCGAGTCTGCATTGACAACAATCCCACCCGGGTCCTATCCCCACCGTCCCAAATATTTACCCTGCTAATCCCTCTAACCTACATATCCCAGGACACTAAGGGGCAATTTATCATTGCCAATGCACCTAACCCGCACCCACCTTTGGATTTTGGGAGGAAACCAGATCCGGAGGAAACCCACGCAGACACGGGGAGAATGTGAAAACTCCACACAGACAGTGGCCCAAGCCGGGAATCAAACCCAGTTCTCTGGAGCTGTGATGCAGCAGTGCTAACCACCATGCCATTGTGCTGCTCACCACTGTGCAATATGCATTGTCTGTATAGCGTGCAAGAAACAATACCTTTCACTGTATACTAATACATGTGACAAGAATAAAATCAAATCAAAACAAATCATCACAAAATTAAATAATTTAATTTATTCCTCCATCTGCCAACTTGTTCCCCATTCTGTTATTTTGTCTATATCTCTGTGCAGCCCCTTTGAATCCTCCTCATAGCTTTAATTCACAATTAGTTTAGAATCATATTGGAAATCTGGTAGCTTACTCCCAGCATCTTCAGTTACTTTGTTGACATATATTGGCCGAGTGGTATTATCGCCAGACGATTAATCCAGAAACTCAGCTAATGTTCCAGGGACCCGGGTTCGAATCCCGCCACGACAGGCGATGGAATTGGAATGCAATAAAAAATATCTGGAATTAAGAATCTACTGATGCCCATGAAACCATTGTCGACTGTCGGAAAAGCCCATCTGGTTCACGAATGTCCTTCAGGGAAGGAAATCTGCCGTGCGGACCCGGTCTGGCTCACATGTGACTCCAGAGCCGCAGCAATGTGGTGGACTCTCAACTGCCCTCGAGCAAGTAGGGATGGGCAATAAATGTTGGCCCAGCCAGCGACGCCCATGTACCACGAACAAATAATAAAAAAACATAAACAGCTACATCCCCAATACAAATTTTTGCAATATTTCATAAGTTACAGCCAACCAGCCTGAATGTGCTTCAGTATCCCGACTCACTGTTCCGTGCCTGCTGACGAATTATCTATCCAATCCAGGCTGACAACCTGAGCCACAATCGGACACCTCGACTCTTTGTGCTGCATGCTATGGGATTGTTGTAATCCAAATCTATGACATCAACTGGCCCCATCGTGTAGGGCGGTTAACTCACTTGCCTACATGACAAGGGTGTGATTCAGTATACTACCAATGATGTGAGTTCAATATCCCTACAGGCTGCAGTGATTTGTAAATATTGTCTCCACAACTTGTCCAAGAGTGGCATAGACAGAGTGGATAGTCAGAGGCTCTTTCCTAGGGTAGAAACGTCAAGTACTAGGGGACATAGGTTAAAGGTGCGTGGGGAAAAGATCAGAGGAGATCTGTGAGGCAAGTTTTTTACACAGAGGGTGGTGAATGGCTGGAACGCGCTGCCCGAGGAGGTGGTGGGAGCAGGTACGAGAGCGGCATTTAAGGGGCATCTCGATGAATACATGAATAGAATGGGAATGGAAGGATACGGATTCTGTAAGTGCATACGGTTTTAATTTAGGCAGGCATTATGATCGGCGCAGGCTTGGAGGGCCGAAGGGCCTGTTCCTGTGCTGTACTGTTCTTTGTTCTTTGAGTGGTGTACTGAAATGGGCAGCACGGTGGTACAGTGGTTAGCACTGCTGCCTCACAGTGCCAGGGACCCGGGTTCGATTCCTGGCTTGGATCACTGTCTGTGCGGAGTCTGCATGTTCTCTCCGTGTCTGCATGGGTTTCCTCCGGGTGCCCCCGTTTTCTCCCACAGTCTGAAAGACGTGCTGGTTAGGTGCATTGGCCATGTTAAATTCTCCCTCTGTGTACCCAAACAGGCACTGGAGTGTGGGGACTAGGGGATTTTCACAGTAACTACATTGCAGTGTTAATGTAAGCCTACTTGTGACACTAATAAAAACAGCACATTTACTCTATCAGCAGTTATCTATTTCAGAGCACTAAAGTCGGCTTTAAGTTTTGGCGATGTTATATGGTTTAAATCCCTCGACTTATACTTATACTTCCACTCCAGATATTGAGAGCTCCTTGCTCTTATGAGTAAGTCCATTGGTTATCCTCTATTCCTGCTATGGAAATGACATGTTCCACTGTGAAAACAGATGCAGAATACAGAATCCTCAAAATAAAGATTCAGAAGGGTGCAGAGGGGGCATTCTTTCACATAGAGTGTGGTGAATGTCTGGAACAAGCTGCCAGAGGCAGTAGGAGAGGGGGGTACAATTTAGTATTTTAAAAAGCGTTTAGTCAGTTCCATGGGTACGATGGGTATAGAGAGACATGGGCCAAATGTGGGCAATTGGGACGAGCTTAAAGGTAAAAACTGGGCGGCACGGACATGTTGGGCCGAAGGGCCTGTTTCCATGCTGTAAACCTCAATGACTCGATAACATAGGAACACAGGAATTAAGAGCAGAAGTCGGCAAATTCAGCCCTTCGAGCCTGATCCGTCATTCAATCAGATCATGGCTGATCTCTCCCTGGTCTCAAATCCACCTCCCCACCTGTTCCCCATATCCCCCTCATCCTTTTTTTATTAGAAATATATCCATCTCCTTCCTGAAACCATTCAATGATTCAGACTCCCCCGCGCTCTGGGGCAGCGAGTTCCACAAACTCACCACCCTCTGCGAGAAGTAGTTCCTCCTCATCTCAGTTTTAAATCTATCGCCTCTCAACCTGTACCCTGTGACCTCTTGTTCGAGATTGCCCCATAAGAGGAAACATTTGGTCTACAGTTACTTTATCAATCCCTTTTAAAATTTTATATACCTCCATCAGATCCCCTCTCATCCCTCTGAACTCCAGTGAGTACAAGCCCAAAGTGATTAATCTCTCCTCATACGTCAATCCTCTCACCCCCAGAATCAATCTGGTGAACCTCCTCTGAACTGCCTCCAATGCAGCAACATCCTTCCTCAAATAAAGAGACCAAAACTGGACACAATATTCCAGATACTCTGTGGGATTTTCATAGAATCATAGATAAAGATTCTTATCACTTGGAAAGGTTTCATCAGTAATGAGGGGACCTTAGTACATTTTGTTTTACCCGAAGTGGGAGGCAGCCATTCCTGATCGAACGTGGACGATCTTAATATCTTGGAACAGTGGAGTTGAAAGAGGTGCGAGAGACAATGAAATGGGGGATGGGAGGGAAGGAGGATATGTAAGGAAAGTCACTGAGCTGAGTTATATGATTATATATAGAGGTGAGAGGGGAAAGATTTCAAAGGGAACTGAGGGGCAACTTCTTCAAACGGAGGGTGGTGTGTGTATGGAATGAGCTGCCAGAGAAAGTGGTTGAGGCAAGTTCAATAGCAACATTTAAAAAGCATTTGGATAGAGGGGAAGGATTAGAGGGATAAGGACCGAACGCGGGCAATTGGGACCAACTGGGATGGCACCATGGTCAGCATGGACTGTTTGGGCCGAAGGACCTGTTTCCATGCTGTATTGCTCTGTGACTCGATATAGGCCGTGTGACGAGATATTCTGTGACTAGCACTCTGCTGAGTGAAGTTGTAAAACTTGAAGAGTCCATCCAGAAACCAAGAAAGATTTATGTTTCAAAATACACCCCTGTTTCTGAATATTTTGGCTTTCCACAGTGCAGTGGAAGAGTGTCAGAATTCATGTGGTTTGCCTTGAATATTGTGATAGCAGTTTTGCCTTGAGTATTATTTCTGGAATTTGATCGATCAACATCTGTAAGAGATAATTGACAAGAAATTAGCAGGGGGGTAGCAGGGTAAATATGTGGGGTTATGGGGATAGGGCCTGGGTGGGAATGTGGTCAGTGCGGACTCGATGGGCCAAATAACCTCCTTCTGCACTGTAGGGATTCTATGATCTTGGTTTCAGATAAAGCTCGGCACAACATTGTGGGCCGAAGGGCCTGTTCTGTGCTGTACTGTTCTATGTTCTATCTATGAAAGTGCTTTTAAGACTATTCTCACCAACTGGAATTTTAATAAGACTGTCCATAATATACCACCTAAATCCCCCACACCTCATTTTTACATTTTGCCTCCTCGTAACTGACCCTTTAGCTCAGGGGAACAGCTGCTCTCTCTCCACCCTGTCCATGTCCTTCATAATCTTGTACACCTCGATCAGGTCACCCCTCAGTCTTCTCTGCTCCAGAGAAAACAAACCAAACCTATCCAACCTCTCTTCATAGCTTAAATGTTCCATCCCAGGCAGTATCCTGGTGAATCTCCTCTGGACCACCTCCAGTGCAATCACATCCTTCCTATAATGTGTCGACCAGAACTGCACACAGTGCTCCAGCTGTGGCCAAACCAACGCTCTGTACAACTCCATCATGACCTCTACGTTTCTGTAATTTATACCCCGATTGACAAAGTTGAACAATAATATTCCAGCAACGAGGAATCGCTGGCAACCCCTCATCACACCTCAGCAGCTATAGACGCTGGTCGGGTCTGTGGTCCCGTGAGCCGTCCCTCTGGTCAGGAGGGAACCACTGCCGTTCCACCAGCCCAGGTATTCTGCTGCGGGGAAGCAACTTCACTCTCTCCAAAGTTCGGAGGTGGTGGGAGGAAGCTTCCTCATAGCAGACGTTATGTCCAATCTATTTAGGGTGTAGCGGTGACGGAGTGGTTAGCACTGCTGCCTCACAGAGCGAGGGACCCGGGTTCGGTTCCCGGCTTGTGTCACTGCCTGTGTGGATTCTGCATGTTCTCCCCATGTCTGCGTGGGTTTCCTCTGGTTTCCTCCCACAGGCTGAAAGACGTGCTGGTGAGGTGCATTGGCCATGCTAAATTTTCCCTCAGTGTACACGAACAGGAACCGGAGTGTGGTGACTACGGGATTTTCACAGTAACTTCATTGTAGTGTTCATGTAAGCCCGCTTGTGACACGAATAAATATATTTTAATCGGTTACAATCACCTACCAGGAACTCCAATGGCAGCGAGAATAGGATAGTAACTGGCTCCAGCTTGACCGATAGTGGATCAGTGTGTTTTCTGAGAGAAGCGATGGTGTCTGCCTATGGCATAAACCATGGCCATTTACTGAGGTCTCACACTGAAGGTCTTCTCTTTAATAAACAGCAGAAACACTCCTGAGACTCGGCAGAGCAACCTATTAGAGTAATCAATTACAGGTGAGAAAACAAACAACACACTGCAATGCTGGCGCTGAGAAGGAGCAATGATTGGATTTGATTTGAATTATTATTGTCACATGTGTTAGTATACAGTGAAAAACATTGTTTCTTGCGCGCTACACGGACAAAGCATACCATTCATAGAGAAGGAAAGGAGAGAGTGCAGAATGTAGTGTTACAGTCATGGCTAGCGTGTAGAGAAGGATCAACTTAACATAATAATAAAGTATTATATAATATATTTATTATGTGTTGTATGCGGCTACCTGAATATAAGATAGGTTCATTCAAAAGTCTGACGGCAGCAGGGAAGAAGCTGTTCTTGAGTCGGTCGGTACGTGACCCCAGACTTTTGTATCTTTTTCCCGACAGAAGAAGGTGGAAGAGAGAATGTCCGGGGTGTGTGGGGTCCATGATTATGCCGGCTGCTTTTCCCGAGGCAGCGGGAAGTGTAGACAGAGTCAATGGATGGGAGGCTGGTTTGAGTGATGGACTAGGCTTCGTTCACAACCCTTTATAGTTTCTTGCAGCCTTGGACAGAGCAGAAGCCAGACCAAGCTGTGATACAACCAGAAAGAATGCTTTCTATGGTGCATCTGTAAAAGTTGGTGAGAGTCGGAGCTGACATGCCAAATTGCCTTAGCCTCCTGAGAAAGTAGAGGCACCGGTGGGTTTTCTTAACTTTTGCATCGGTGTGGGGGGATCAGGGTAGGTTGTTGGTGATCTGGACACCTAGAAACCTGAAGCTCTCGATCATTTCCACTTCATCCCCAATTTTCAATGAAAATAGTGTTTCATTGTGATGAGAAATTCATTTTAAGAAATAAGTTTCATGTTTTTCATTCCGGTCTGTTTCATTACATTAAAGATACAATATAATTGCAATTTATTCAGGCTGTCAGTGGGGTGAATTATAGGCTAAATTTCCCCTTCGTGTTCCGGAATGTGTCGGTTCGAGGTGTTGGTGGGGTAATTATGTGGGGTTATGGGGATAGGGCCTGGGTGGGATTGTTGTTGGTGCAGACTCGATGGGCCGAATGGACTCTTTTGCACTGTTGGGTTTCTATGATACAATTTATGATGAGTCTGTACTGACCACAACCCCACCCAGGCCCTATTTCCGTAACCCCACGCATCCACCCTGATAGTCTCCCTGACAATAACGGGCAATTTTTAGCACGGCCAATTCACCTAACCTGCACATCTTTGGACTGTGGGAGGAAAGTGGAGCACCTGGAGGAAACCCATGCAGACACTGGGAGAACGTGCGGACTCCACACATGGAGTGACCCAAGATCGGATTCGAACCAGGATCCCTGGCGCTGTGAGGGAGCACTAACCCCATGGTGCAAAGCTCAATCCAGGTGCCTTTCTGACAAAGAATGCAGTTGTGTTCTGTCCTTTCGGCTTCCATGAATTATCGAGTCAGATGTTACTTGTTCCATGCCCTCTGATGAAAGCAATAACAGCAACATCAGCACGAGGGGTGCTGAGGGAAGCCCTGTTGCCAATCTGTGCAGCAGAGTATGATGCCCCAGCTTAGTCACTGGACTGTTTCGTTTTGTGTAAAAGATGTACAATTTTTAGTAAAGCTCATATTTCATTTCATTATAAATGTAGTCCTGGTACGAGATGGTGACTGTGCCAAGGCTGCATTTCCTGCCCACAAGTTACTGTTTAGCATGAGGTGCTTGGATTTCTTTTTGAATGTGTGGCCCCTTTGAGAATGTGACTGATACAATGGTGTAAGACAGGCATTCTCTGCTTTTCACACAGCGCTGGTCAAGTTTCTAAAGTTTATTTAATCATGTAACAAGTCGGCTCACATTAACAGTGCAATGAAGTTACTGTGAAAATCCCCTAGTTGCCACACTCCGGCGCCTGTTCGGGTACACTGAGGGAGGATTTAGCATGATCAATGCAACTAAACAGCACGTCTTCTGATCTGTGGGAGGAAACCAGAGCACCCGGAGGAAACCCATGCAGACACGGGGAGAACGTGCAGACTCCACACAGGCAGTGACCCAAACCAGGGATCAAACCCGGCTCTCTGGAGCTGTGAGGCAGCAGTGCGAACCATTGTGCCACCATGTCACCCATACATACAAAGAACAAAGGAAAGTACAGCACAGGAACAGGCCCTTCGGCCCTCCAAACCTCTGCCGATCATGAAGCCCGAACTAAACTACAAAAAACAACTTCTGCCCTTACTCAAGACGGTCGGGGTTGAGGACCTTAAAACAATCACTATTACTAAAGAGGTAGTGCTGGGTAGGCTAATGGGACTAAAGGTAGACAAGTCCCCTGGTCCGGATGGAATGCATCCCAGGGCACTAAAAGAAACGGCAGAAGTAATAGCAAATTCATTAGTTGTAATTTTTCAAAATTCACTGGACTCTGGGGAGGTGCCAGCTGATTGGAAAACAGCTAATGTAACGCCACTGTTTAAAAAAGGAGGTAGACAAAAGGCAGGTAACTACAGGCCGGTTAGCTTAACATCCGTAGTTGGGAAAATGCTGGAATCTATCATTAAGGAAGAAATAACAGGACACCTGGAAAAGAATGGTTCAATCAAGCAGACGCAGCATGGATTCTTGAAGGGAAAGCCATGTTTGACTAATTTACTGGAATTTTTTGAGGATACGACGAGTGCAGTTGACAGAGGGGAACCGGTGGATGTTGTGTAAATAGATTTCCTGAAGGCTTTCGATAAGGTGCCTCACAAAAGGTTGCTGCATAAGATAAAGGTACACGGAGTTGGGGGTAAAGTGTTAGCGTGGATTGAGGATTGGCTATCGAACAGAAAGCAGAGAGTCGGAATAAATGGGTGCTTTTCCGGTTGGCAATCAGTGACGAGTAGCGTGCCGCAGGGATCGGTGCTGGGGCCTCAACGATTTACCATATACAGAGACGATCTGGAGGAGGGGAGCGAGTGTCGGGTAACAAAGTTTGCGGATGATACAAAGGTGAGTGGGAAAGCAAATTGCGTGGAGGACACAGAGAGTCTGCAGAGAGATTTGGGTCGGCTAAGTCATTGGGCAAGGATCTGGCAGATGGAGGATAACGTTGGTAAGTGTGAGGTTATCCACTTTGGAAGGAATAATAGTAAAATGGACTCTTATTTAAACAGTGTAAAATTACAACATGCTACTGTGCAGAGGGACCTGGGGGTCCTTGTGCATGAATCACAAAAACTCAGTTTGCAGGTGCAGCAGGTGATCAAGAAGGCAAATGGAATGTTGGCCTTTATCGTGAGAGGGATGGAGTATAAAAGCAGGGAGGTCATGCTGCAGCAGTACAGGGTACTGGAGAGGCTGCACGTACAGTACTGTGTACAGTTTTGGTCCCCTTATTTAAGAAAGGATATATTAGCTTTGGAGGCGGGACAGAGAAGGTTCACCAGGTCGATTCCGGAGATGAGGGGGTCAGCTTATGAGGAGAGTTTGAGTAGACTGGGCCTGTACTCATTGGAGTTGAGAAGGTTGAGGGGAGATCTTATAGATACATAAAAGATAATGAAGGGGCTAGACAGGGTAGTAGAAGCGAGGTTATTTCCACTTACAATGTAAACAAGAACTAGGGGGCATAGCCTCAAAATATGGGGGAGTCAATTTAGAACAGAGTTGAGGAGGAACTTCTTCTCCCAGAGCGGAGTGAATCTTTGGAATTCTCTGCCCAATGAAGCAGTCGTGGCTACCTCCTTAAATGTGTTTAAGTCACAGATAGATAAATTTTTAACCATTAAGGGAATTAAGCGTTATGGGGAGCGGGCGGGTAAGTGGCACTGAACCCACTATCAGATCAGCCATGATCTTATTGAATGGCGGAGCAGGCTTGAGGGGCTGGATGGCCTACTCCTGCTCCTATTTCTTATGTTCTTATGTTCTAACATTCCAGTCTATTGTTGTCAGATTCTGATCCAGTATTGTAACATCCCGTTCTATTCTTCCCAGATCCTGATCCAGTATTGGAACATTCCAGTCTATTGTTCTCTGATTCTGATCCTGTATTGGAACATAACAGTGTATTGTTGTCAGATTCTGCTTCAGTATTGGACCATCCCGGTCCATTGTTCCCTGACTCTGATCCAGCATTGTAACATTACAACCTTTAGTTCTCAGAATCTGATCCATTATTGGAACATCCCGGTCTATTGTTCTCAGATTCTGATCCAGTACTGGAACATTGAAGTCTAATGTTCTCAGATTCTGATGCAGTTTTGGAACATTACATTCTATTGTTCTCAGATTCTGACCCATGATTGTAACATCCCAGTCATTTGTTCCCAGATTCTAATCCGTATTGGAACATTACAGCTTATAGTTCTCAGATTCTGATCAATTAATGGAACATTGCAGTCTATTGTTCTCAGGTTCTGAACCAGTATTGGAACATTGCAGTGTATGGATCTTGGAATCTTATCCATTATTGGAACATCCCGGTCCAATGTTTCCAACTTCTGATCCATTATTGGAACATTCCAGTCTATTTGTCTCAGATTCTGAACCAGTGTTGGAAAATTTCAGTCTATTGTTCCCAGATTCTGATTCATAATGGAACAGTACAGTGTATTGTTCTCAGATTCTGATCCATTAATGGAACATCCATTGATATTATTCCCAGACTCTGATCCAGTATTTGGAACTTTACAGTCTATTGTTCTCAGATTCTGATCCAGTATTGGAACATTGCAGTCTATTGCTCTCAGTTTCTGATCCAGTATTGGAACATTGCAGTCTTTTGATCTCAAATTCTAATCCAGAATTAGAACATTACAGTCGACTGTTCTCAGATTCTGATCCATTATAGGAAAATTGCAGTCTATTGTTCCCAGATTTCGAACCAGGATTGGAACATTACAACCTATTGTTCTCAGAGTCCGATCCATTATTCGAACATTGCAGTCTATCTTACTCAGATTATGTCCTTTAGTGCAACTTTACAGTCCATTGTTCTCAGATTCTGATCCAGTATTTGTAAGAGGGAGGTCGTGCCTTACAAAATTGGTGGAGTTTTTTGAGGAAGTGACAAAAACAGTTGACGAAGGAAGGGCTGTGGATGTCGTCTATACGGATTTCAGTAAGGCATTTGACAAAGTCCCTCATGGCAGGTTGGTTAAGAAGGTTAAGGCTCATGGGATACAAGGAGAGGAGGCTAGATGGGTAGAGAACTGGCTTGGCCACAGGAAGAAGTTTAATAACACCAGGTTAAAGTCCAACAGTTTATTTGGCAGGAAAAGCCACACAAGCTTTCGGAGCTCCAAGCCCCTTCCTCGGGTGAGGGCTTCGAAAGCGTTTGTGGCTTTTGCTACCAAATAAACCTGTTGGACTTTAACCTGGTGTTGTTAAACTTCTTACTGTTTTTACCCCAGTCCAACGCCAGCATCTCCACATCTTGGCCACAGGAGACAGAGGGTAGCAGTCGAAGAGTCTTTTTCCGGCTGGAGGTCTGTGACTTTACAGTCTATTGCCCTCAGAATCTGATCCAGTATTGAAACATTGCAGTCGATTGTTCTCAGATTCTGATCCTTTATTAGAACATCTCGGTCCATTTTTCCGACATTGCCATCCATTATTGGAACATGATAGTCTATTGTTCTCGGATTCTGATCCATTATTGGAAAATTGCAGTCGATGTTTCCCTGATTCTGATCCATTATTCGAACATTGCAGTCTATTGTTCTCATAATCTGATCCATTATTAGAGCATCCCGGTCCATTGTTCCCACATTGTCATCCATTATTGGAACACTAGTGTATTGTTCTCAGTTTCTCATTCATTATTGGAAAAACCCTTTCCATTGTTCCCAGACACTGAACCAGTATTGGAACATTACAGTCTAATATTCTCCGATTCTGGCCCAGTATTGGAACATTGCAGTCTATTGTTCTCAGATTCTGATCCAGTATTGGAACATTACAGTCTGATCCATCATTGCAATATCCAGGTGCACTGTTCTCAGATTCTGATCCAGTATTGGAACATTACAGTCTATTGTTCAGATTCTGATCAACGGTTGGAACATTGGAGTCTATTGTTCTCAAATTCTGCTCCAGTATTGGAACATGACTGTCTATTGAGCTCAGATTCTGATCCATCATTGTAATATCCCGGTCCACTGTTCTCAGATTCTGATCCAGTATTGGAACATTGAAGTCTACTATTCCCAGATTCTGATCAATGATTGGAACATTACAGCCTATTGTTCTCTGAGTCCGATCCAGTATTCGAACTTTGCAGTGTATTGTTCTCAGATTCTGATGGAGCATTGGAACATTACAAACTATTGTTCACAGATACTGATCCATTATTGGAAATTTTAATTTGCAGTCTGTTTTTTTCTCAGAGTCTGAACCAGTATTGGAACATTACAGCGTATTGTTCCCAGAGTCCGATCCAGTATTCGAACATTGCAAAATATTGTTCTCAGACTCTGATCCAGTATTGGAACATTCCAGCCTGTTGATCTCAGATTCTGATCCATCATTGTAATATCCCGGTCCATTGTTCTCAGATTCTGATCCAGTACTGGAACAATAGAGTCTATTGTTCTCCGATTCTGATGCAGTATTGGAACATTACGGCCTATTGTTCAGATTCTGATCAACGATGGGAACATCAGAGTCTGCTGTTCTCAAATTCTGAACCTTTATTGGAACATTACCGTTTATTGTTCTTAGAATCTTATCCATTATTGGAACAACCCGGGCCATTGTTTCCAGCTTCTGATCCATTATTGGAACATGACAGTCTATTTATCTCAGATTCTGAACCAGTATTGGAAAATTACAGTCTATTGTTCTCAGATGCCGATCCAGTATTGGACCATTGTAATCTATTGTTCCCAGATTCTGATCCATAATGGAACATTGCACTGTATTGTTCTCATATTCTGATCCAGTATTGGAACATTGCAGTCTATTTTTCTCAGATTCGGATCCATTATAGGAACAGCCCGGACCATTGTTCCCTCATTCTGGTCCATTATTGGAACAATGCAGTCTACTATTCTCAGATTCTTTTCAATTATTCTGACATTCCGGTCTATTGTTCTCAGATTCTGATCCAGTATTGGAACAATAGAGTCTATTGTTCTCAGATTCTGACCCATCATTGTAATATCCCGGTCCATTGTTCTCAGATTCTGATCCAGTACTGGAACAATAGAGTCTATTGTTCTCAGATTCTGATCCAGTGTTGGAATATTACATTCTATTGTTCTCAGATTCAGATCCATTATTGTAACATCCCGGTCAATTGTTCCCAGATTCTAATCCGTATTGGGACATTACAGACTATAGTTCTCAGTTTCTGATCCATTATTGGAATATTGCAGTCTATTGTTCTCAGACTCTGATCCAGTAATTCAACACTACAGTGTATTGTTCTCCAAATATGATACATTATTGGAAAATCCTGGTCCATTGTTCCCAGATTCTGATCTAGTATTGGAACATTACAGTCTATTGTTCTCAGATTCTGAACGATTATTGGAACATGAGAGTGTGTTTTTCTCAGATTCTAATCCAGTGTTGGAACATTACAGCCTATAGTTCTCATATTCTGAACAATTATTGGAACATTGCAGTCTATTGTTCTCAGGTTCTGGTCCAGTATTAGAACATTACAGTCTATTGTTCTTAGAATCTTATCCATTATTGGAACATCCCGGGCCATTGTTTCCAGCTTCTGATCCATTATTGGAACATGACAGTCTTTTTATCTCAGATTCTGAACCAGTATTGGAAAATTACAGTCTATTGTTTTCAGATTCTGGTCCAGTGTTGTAACATTGCAATCTATTGTTCCCAGATTCTGATCCATAATGGAACATTACAGTGTATTGTTCTCAGATTCTGTTCCAGCATTGGAACATTACAGTCTATTCTTATCAGATTCTCATCAAGTATTGGAACATTGCAGTCTATTTTTCTCAGATGCTGATCCATTATAGGAACAGCCCTCATTCTGGTCCATTATTTGAACATTGCAGTCTATTGTTCTCAGTTTCTGATCAATGATTGGAACATTACAATCTGTTGTTCTCAAATTCTGATCCAGTATTGGAACATTGCATTCCATTGTTCTCAGATTATAATCCTTTATTGGAACATTACAGTCTCTTTTTCTCAGATTCTGATCCATTATTGGAACATTGCAGTCTATTCTTCTCAGATTCTGATCCAGTATTGGAATATTACAGTCCATTGATCACAGATTCTATTTTTCTCAGATTCTAATCCATTATAGGAACAACCCGGACCATGGTTCCCACATTCTGATCCAGTATTGGAGCTTTGCAGTCTATTTTACTCAGATTCTGAACCAGTATTGGAACATTTCAGTCTATTGTTTAGATTCTGATCAATCATTGGAACATTACAGTGTTGTTCTCAAATTATTTTCCATTATTGGAACATTACGGTCTGTTGTTCTCAAATTCTGATCCAGTATTGGAACGTGACAGTCTTTTGTTCTCAGATTCTGATCCATTATTTGAAAATTGCAGTCTATTTCTCTCAAGTTCTGAAGCAGGATTGGAACATTACAGCCTCTTGTTCTCAGAGTCCAATCGATTATTTGAACGTTGCAGTGTATTGTTCTCAGATTATGAACCAGTGTTGGAACATTACAGTCTATTGTTCATAAAGTCTGGTCCATTATTGGAAAATTGCAGTCTATTTTTCTCAGATTCTGAACCAGTATTTGAACATTGCAGCCTATTGTTCTCAGAGTCCGATCCATTATTCGAACATTGCAGTGTATTGTTCTCAGATTCTGATCCACTATTGGAACATGACAGTCTATTTTTCTCAGATTCTGATCCAGTATTGTAAAATCCCGGTCTCTTGTTCCCAGATTCTAATCCAGTATTGGAATATTACAGCCTATATTTTTCAGATTCTGATCCATTATTGGAACATTGCAGCCGACTGTTCTCAGATTCTGATCCAGTATTGGAACATTGCAGTCTATTTTTCTCAGATTCTGATCCAGTATTGTAAAACCCTGGTCCATTGTTCCCAAATTCTAATCCAGTATTGGAAAATTACAGCCTATAGTTTTGAGATTCTGATCAATTATTGGAACATCCCGGTCTATTGTTCCCAGATTCTGATCCAGTATTGCAACTTTGCAGTCTATTGATCTCAGGTTCCGATAAAGTAAATATGAGAGTGTATTTTTCACAGCTTCTGATTCATTATTGGAACATTGCAGTCTATTGATTTCAGATTCTGACGCAGTATTGAAACATTACAGTCTAATGTTCTCAGATTCTGATTCATTATTGGAACATTATAGTCTAGTGTTCCCAGATTCTAATCTGTATTGGAACATTAAAACCTCTCGTTCTCAGATTCTGATAAATTATTGGAACATTGCGGTCTATTGTTCTCAGTTTCATATTCAGTATTGGAACATTACAGTGTATTGTTCTTAGAATCCTATCCATTATTGGAACATCCCTGTCCATTGTTTCCAGATTCTGATCCATTATTGGAACATAACAGCCTATTGTTCCCAGATTGTGATCCATTATTGGAACATTACGGTCTGTTATTCTCAGATTCTGTTCCATTATTGGAAAATTGCAGTCCATTTGTCTCAGATTCTGAACCAGTATTGGAAAATTATAGTCTATTGTTTTCAGATTCTGATCCAGTATAGGAACATTGCAGTCTATTGTTCTCAGATTATGATCCTTTATTGGAACATTACAGTCGATTGTTCTCAGATTCTGATCCATTACTGGAAAATTGTAGTCTATTGTTCTCAGATTCTGATCGATTATTGGAACATCCCTTTCCATTGTTCCCAGACTCTGAACCAGAATTGGAACATTACAGTCTAATATTCTCCGATTCTGTTCCAGTATTTGAACATTGAAATCGAATACTCTCAGATTCTGATCCAGTATTGGAACATTACAGTTTACTGTTCTCAGAATCTGAGCCTGTATTAGAACATTGCACTCATTTGTTCTCAGATTCAGATCAATTATTGGAACATTACAGTCTGTTGTTCTCAAATTCTGCAAAGTTTCAATTCTGAATCACAATGTGTGAACAACGGTCCGGGGTTGTTCCTATAATGGGTCAGAATCTGAGAGAAATAGACTGCAATGTTCCAATACTGGATTGAATACTGGATTCCAATACTGGATCAGAATCTGAGAACAACAGACTGTAATGTTCCAATAATGTATCAGAATCTGCGAACAATAGAAATGGATGTTCCATTAATGGATCAGAATCTGAGAACAATACACTGCAATGGTCCAATCCTGGATCAGAATCTGAGAACAATAGACTGCAATGGTCCAATCCTGGATCAGAATCTGAGAACAAGACACTGCAAAGTTCCAATATTGGATCAGAATCTGGGAACAATAGACCGGGATGTTCCAATAATGGATCAGAATCTGAGATAAATAGGCTACAATGTTTCAATACTGGATCAGAATCTGAAAACAATAGACTGCAATGTTCCAATAATGGATCAGAATCGGAGAACCAAAAGTTGTAATCTTCAAATAATGGATTAGAAAGTGGGAACAATAGACAGGGCTCAATACTGGATCCGAACCTGTGAACAATAGAATGTAATATTCCAACACTGGATCAGAATCTGAGAGCAATAGATTGTCATGTTCCAATACTGGATCAGAATCTGAGAACAATAAACTGCAATGTTCCAATAATGGATCAGAATCTGAGATCAATAGACAGCAAAGTTTCAATACTGGATGAGAATCTGAGAATAATAGATTGTAATGTTTCAATAAAGCATCATAATCTGAGAACAACACACTGTAATGTTCCAATAATTCATCTGAATCTGGGAACACGGGACCAGGATGTGGCAATGACGGATCCGAATCTGAAATCAGTCGACTATTCTGATCCAATACTGGATCAGAATCTGAGAACAATCGACTGCAATGTTCGAATACTGGATCGAACTCTGAGAACAATCGGCTGTAATACAAAGAACAAAGAACAGTACAGCACAGGAAACAGGCCCTTCGGCCCTCCAAGCCTGTGCCGCTCCTTGGTCCAACTAGACCAATCGTTTGTATCCCTCCATTCCCAGGCTGCTCATGTGACTATCCAGGTACGTCTTAAATGATGTCAGCATGCCTGCCTCCACCACCCTACTTGGCAGCGCATTCCAGGCCCCCACCACACTCTGTGTAAAAAACATCTCTCTAATATCTGAGTTGTACTTCGCCCCTCTCACCTTGAGCCCGTGACCCCTCGTGAACGCCACTTCTGATCTGGGAAAAAGCTTCCCACCGTTCACCCTATCTATCCCCTTCATAATCTTCTACACCTCTATTAGATTTCCCCTCATTCTCCGTCTTTCCAGGGAGAACAACCCCAGTTTACACAATCTCTCCTCATAGCTCAGACCCTCCATACCAGGCAACATCCTGGTAAACCTTCTCTGCACTCTCTCTAACGCCTCCACGTCGTTCTGGTAGTGCGGCGACCAGAACTGGACGCTGTACTCCAAATGTGGCCTAACCAGCGTTCTATACAGCTGCATCATCACACTCCAGCTTTTATATTCTATACACCGTCCTATAAAGGCAAGCATACCATATACCTTCTTCACCACCTTCTCCAACTGTGTTGCCACCTTCAAGGAATTGTGGACTTGCACACCTAGGTCCCTCTGTGTTTCTATACTCCTGTTGACTGTCATTTATTGTATAACTCCTCCCTACATTATTTCTTCCAAAATGCATCACTTCGCATTTATCCGGATTAAACTCCATCTGCCACCTCTCCGCCCAATTTTCCAGCCTATCTATATCCTGCTGTATTGCCCGACAATGCTCTTCGCTATCCGCAAGTCCAGCCACCTTCGTGTCATCCGCAAACTTGCAGATTACACCAGTTACACCTTCTTCCAAATCATTTATATATATCACAAATAGCAGAGGTCCCAGTACAGAGCCCTGCGGAACACCACTGGTCACAGACCTCCAGCCGGAAAAGGACCCTTCGAACACTACCCTCTGTCTCCTATGGCCAATGTTCCAATCCTGGTTCACACTGTGAGAAAATAGTGTGCAATTTCCCAATAATGGATCAGAATCCGAGAACAATACATTGCGCTGTTCCAATACTGGATCAGAGTCTGAGAACAATAGGCTGCAATGTTCCAATAATGGATCAGAATCTGAGAACAATAGACTGGGATGTTCCAATACTGGATCAGAATTTCAGAACAACAGACTGTAATATTCCAATAAGTGATCTGAATCTGAGAACAATAGACTGTAATGTTCCAATCACTGAGCAGAATCTGAGAACAATAGATTGTAATGTTCCCATACTGGTTCAGATTCTGAGAACAAGAGACTGCAATGTTCCAATACTGGATCAGAAACGGTGAATATTAGACTGTAATGTTCCAATTCTGGTTCAGAGTTTGGGAACAATGGAAAGGGATGTTCCAATAATGGATCCGAATCTGAGACCAATATACTGTAATGTTGCAATGCTGGATCAGAATCTGAGAACAATCGACTGTAATGTTCCAATAAAGGATCACCATCTGAGAACAATAGACTGCAATGTTCCAATAATGGATCAGAATCTGAGAACAATAGACTGTAATGTTCCAATACTGGATTGGAATCTGAGAACAATAGACTTTAAATTTCCAATACCGAATCAGAGTCTGGGAACAATAGAAACGGATGTTCCATTAATGCAGCAGAATCTGAGAAAAAGAAACTGCGTGTTCCAATACTGGATCAGAATGTGGGAACAATGGTCCGGTTTGTTCCAATACTGGAGCAGAATCTGAGAACAATAGACCGCAATGTTAGAATATTGAACAGAATCTGAGAATAGTAGACTGCAATGTTCCAATAATGGACCAGAATGTGGGAACAATGGTCCGGGCTGCTCCTATAATGGATCAGAATCTGAGAAAAATAGACTGCAATGTTCCAATACTGGATCAGAATCTGAGAACAATACACTGTAATCGTCCATTATGAATCAGAATCTGGGAACAATAGATTGCAATGGTCCAATACTGGATCAGAATCTGAAAAGAATAGACTGTAATTTTCCAATACTGGATCAGAATCTGAGAACAATAGACTGTAATGTTCCAATAAAGGATCAGAATTTGAGAACAACACTGTAATCTTTCAATCATTGATCAGAATCTAAACAATAGACTGAAATGTTCCAATACTGGATCAGAATCTGAGAACAATGAACCGGGATATTACAATGATGGATCAGAATCTGAGATCATTAGACTGTAATGTTCCAATGCAAGATCAGAATCTGAGAACAATACACTGCAATGTTCGAATAATGGATCGGACTCTGAGAATAATAGACTGCAATTTTCCAATAATGGATCAGAATCTATGAACAATAAACCGTAATGTTCCAATCCTGGATCAGAACCTGAGAACAGTAGACTGTAATGTTCCAATAAAGGATCAGAATCTGAGAACAACAAAGACTGTAATGTTCCACTCATTGATCAGATTCTGAACAATAGACTGTATTGTTCCAATACTGGATCGGAACCTGAGAAAAAGAGATTACAATGTTCCAATAAAGGATCAGAATTTGAGAACAACAGAATGTAATGTTCCAATCATTGATCAGAATCTGAACAATAGACTGGAATTTTCGAACACTGGATCAGAATCTTAGAACAATTGACCAGGATTTTACAATGATGGATCAGAATCTGAGATCAATCGGCCGTAACGTTCCAATACTGGAGGAGAACCTGAGAACAATAGACGGCAATGTTAGAATAATTGAACAGAATCTGAAAACAATCGACTGCAATGTTCCAATCATTGATCAGAATCTGAACAATAGACTGTAATGTTCCAATAATGGATCAGAAACTGAGATCAATCGACTGCAAAGTTTCAATAATGGATCAGAATCTGAGAGCAATAGACTGTACTGTTCCAATAAAGGATCATAATCTGAGAACAGGAGAGTGCAATGTTAGAATAATTGAACAGAATCCGAAAACAATAGACTGCACTGTTCAACACTGGATCAGAATCTGAGAACAACACACTGGGATGTTCCAATAATAGATAGGATTCGAAGAACAATAGACTGTAATGTTCGAATACTGGATCAGAACCTGAGAACAGCAGACTGCAATGTTTCAATAATTGATCAGGACTTGAGTACTATAGGCTGTAATGTTCCAATACGGATTAGAATCTGAGAAAAATACACTGTCATGTTCTATTACTGGATCAGAATCTGAGAACAATAGACTGCAATGTTCAAATAATGGATCAGAATCTTAGAACAATAGTCTCTAACATTCCAATCATGAATCGGAATCTCAGATCAATAAACGGCAATGTTTCAAAACTGGATCAGAATCTGAGAACAAGAGACTGCAATGTTCCAATACTGGATCAGAATGTGGGAACAATGGACCGGAATGTTCCAATACTGGATCAGAATCTGAGAACAATAGGCTGTAATGTTCTTATTATGGACCAGAATCTGAGAACAACAGACTGAAATGTTCCAATACTGGACCAGAATCTGAGAACAATAGACTGAAATGTTCCAACACTGGATCAGAATCTGAGAACAATGCTCTGTAATATTCCAATACTGGATCAGAATCTGAGAACAGTAGGCTGTAATGTTCTAATTATGGATCAGAATCTGAGAGCAATAGACTGAAATGTTCCAACACTGGATCAGAATCTGAGAACAATGGACTGCAATGTTCCAAAATGGATCATAATCTGAGAACAATACTCTGTAATATTCCAATACTGGATCAGAATTTGAGAACAACAGACTGCAATGTTCCAATAACGGATCAGAATCTGAGAACAATGGACTGTAATGTTCCAATAAAGGATCATAATCCGAGAACAATACTCTGTAAAGTTCCAATACGGGATCAGAATCTGAGAACAATAGGTTGTAATGTTCCAATAATTGATCAGAATCTACGAACAATAGACTGCAATGTTCCAATACTGGATCAGAATCTGAGACAAATAGACTTTAATGTTCCAATACAGGATTAGAATTTGAAATCAACAGACTGCAATGTTCCAATACTGGATCAGAATCTGAAACAAATAGACTGCAATTTTCTAAAAATGGATCAGAATCTGAGAACAATAGACTGGAATGTTCCAATAATCATAGAAACCCTACAGTACAGAAAGAGGCCATTCGGCCCATCGAGTCTGCACCGACCACAATCCCACCCAGGCCCTACCCCCATATCTACCCACTAATCCCTCCAACCTACGCATCTCAGGACACTAAGGGCAATTTTTAGCATGGCCAATCAACCTAACCCGAGCATCTTTGGACTGGGGGAGGAAAGCGGAGCACCCGGAGGAAACCCACGCAGACACGAGGAGAATGTGCAAACTCCATACAGACAGTGAGCCAAGCCGGGATTCGAACTCAGGTCCCTGGAGCTGTGAAGCAGCAGTGCTAACCACTGTGCTACCATGCCGCCGGCAGAACATGGATCAGAAGTTGGAAACAATGGACCGGGATGTTCCAATAATGGATTGGAATCTAAGAACCATACACTGTAATGTTCCAATACTGGTTCAGAACCTAAGAACAGTAGACTGCAATGTTCCAATAATGGATCAGAGTCTGAGAACTATAGGCTGTAATGTTCCAATACGGATTAGAATCTGGGAACAAATGACCGGGATGTTACAATACTGGATCAGAATCTGAGAACAATAGAATATAATATTCCTAAACTGGATCAGAAGCTGAGAGCAAGAGACTGCAATGTTCCAGTACTGGATCAGTATCTGGGAACAATAGACCGGGATGTTCCAATAATGGATCACATTCTGAGAACAATAGACTGCAATGTTCCAATAATGGATCAGAATCTGAGATCAATAGACTGCAAAGTTTCAATCCTGCATCAGAATCTGAGGAAAAGAGACTGCAATGTTCCAATACTGGATCAGAATCTGAGGACAATAGACTGCAATGTTTGAATACTGGATCGGACTCTGGGAACAAGCGGTTGTAATGTTCCAATACTGGTTCAGACTCTGAGAAAAAAACAGACTGCAAATTTCCAATAATGGATCAGTTTCTGTGAAAAAGAGATTGTAATGTTCCAGTACTGGATCAGAATCTGAGAACAATACACTGCAAAGTTCGAATACTGGATCGGACTCTGAGAACAATGGGCTGTAATGTTCCAATCATTGATCAGAATCTGAGAACAATAGACTTCAATGTTCGAATACTGGCTCAAATTCTGAGAACAATAGACTGCAATGTTCCAATCCTGGTTCAGAGTCTGGGAACAATGGAAAGGGATGTTACAATAATGGATCAGAATCTGAGAACAATACACTGTATTGTTCCAATACTGGATCAAAATCTGAGAACAATAGACTGCAATGGTCCAATAATGGATATGAATCTGAGAACAATAGACAGTAATGTTCCAATACTGGTTCAGAACCTGAGAAGAATAGACTGCAATGTTCCAATACTGGATCGGAATCTGAGAACAATACGCTGTAATGATCCAATACTGGATTAGAATCTGAGAACAATAGACTGCAATGTTCCATTATGGATCAGAATCTGTGAACAGTAGACTGGGATGTTCCAATAATGGATGAGAAGCTGGAAACAATGGACCGGGATGTTCCAATAATGGATAGCATTCGAAGAACAATACACTGTAATGTTACAATACTGGATCAGAACCTGAGAACAGTAGACTGTAATGTTCCAATAATTGATCAGAATCTGAGAACTATAGGCTGTAATGTTACAATACAGAATAGAATCCGAGAAAAATACACTGTCATGTTCTAATACTGGATCAGCATCTGAGAACAATAGACTGCAATGTACAAATAATGGATCAGAATCTTAGAACAATAGTCTCTAACATTCCATAAGACCATAAGACCATAAGGCATAGGAGCGGAAGTAAGGCCATTCGGCCCATCGAGTCCACTCCACCATTCAATCATGGTTGATTTCAACTCCATTTACCCGCTCCCTCCCCATAGCCCTTAATTCCTCGAGAAATCAAGAATTTATCAATTTCTGTCTTGAAGACGCTCAAGGTCTCGGCCTCCACCGCCCTCTGTGGTAATGAATTCCACAGACCCACCACTCTCTGGCTGAAGAAATTTCTCCTCATCTCTGTTCTAAAGTGACTCCCTTTTATTCTAAGGCTGTGCCCCCGGGTCCTCGTCTCCCCTGTTAATGGAAACAACTTCCCTACGTCCCTATCTAAGCCGTTCATTATCTTGTAAGTTTCTATCAGATCTCCCCTCAACCTCCTCAACTCCAATGAATATAATCCCACGATCCTCAGACGTTCATCGTATGTCAGGCCTACCATTCCTGGGATCATCCGTGTGAATCTCCGCTGGACCCGCTCCAGTGCCAGTATGTCCTTCCTGAGGTGTGGGGCCCAAGATTGCTCACAGTACTCCACATGGGGCCTAACCAGTGCTTTATAAAGCCTCAGAAGTACATCCCTGCTTTTGTATTCCAAGCCTCTTGAGATAAATGACAACATTACATTTGCTTTCTTAATTACGGACTCAACCTGCAAGTTTACCTTTCGAGAATCCTGGACTAGTTCTCCGAAGTCCCTTTGCACTTGAGCATGATGAATTTTGTCACCGTTTAGAAAATAGTCCATGCCTCTATTCTTTTTTCCAAAGTGTACGACCTCGCACTTGCCCACGTTGAATTTCATCAGCCACTTCTTGGACCACTCTCCTAAACTGTCTAAATCTTTCTGCAGCCTCCCCACCTCCTCAATACTACCTGCCCCTCCACCTATCTTTGTATCATCGGCAAACCTGGCCAGAATGCTCCCAGTCCCGTCATCTAGATCGTTAATATATAAAGAGAACAGCTGTGGCCCCAACACTGAACCCTGCGGGACACCACTTGTCACCGGTTGCCATTCTGAGAAAGAACCTTTTATCCCAACTCTCTGCCTTCTGTCTGACAGCCAATCGTCAATCCATGTTAGTACCTTGCCTCGAATACCATGGGCCCTTATTTTACTCAGCAGTCTCCCGTGAGGCACCTTGTCAAAGGCCTTTTGGAAGTCAAGATAGATAACATCCATTGGCTCTCCTTGGTCTCACCTATTTGTTATCTCTTCAAAGAACTCTAACAGGTTTGTCAGGCACGACCTCCCCTTACTAAATCCAAGCTGACTTGTCTTAATCCGACCCTGCACTTCCAAGAATTTAGAAATCTCATCCTTAACGATGGATTCTAGAATTTTGCCAACAACTGAGGTTAGGCTAATTGGCCTATAATTTTCCATCTTTTTTCTTGTTCCCTTCTTGAACAGTGGGGTTACAACAGCGATTTTCCAATCCTCTGGGACTTTCCCTGACTCCAGTGACTTTTGAAAGATCATGACTAACGCCTCCACTATTTCTTCAGCTATCTCCTTTAGAACTCTAGGATGTAGCCCATCTGGGCCCGGAGATTTATCAATTTCCAGACCTTTGAGTTTCTCTAGCACTTTCTCCTTCGTGATGGCAACCATATTCAACTCTGCCCCCTGACTTTCCTGAATTGTTGGGATATTACTCATGTCTTCTACTGTGAAGACTGACGCAAAGTACTTATTAAGTTCCTCAGCTATTTCCTTGTCTCCCATCACTAGATTACCAGCGTCATTTTGGAGCGGCCCAATGTCTACTTTTGCCTCCCGTTTGTTTTTAATGTATTTAAAGAAACTTTTACTATCATTCCTAATGTTACTGGCGAGCCTACCTTCATATTTGATCCTCTCCTTCCTTATTTCTCTCTTTGTTATCCTCTGTTATCCTCATTGCGTCTTGGAAGTGCAGCAGAGAGGGAGAGATTCGCGAGAGGAGTGCTGCGGGTAAGCGCTGTTATTTTTTAACTTACTTTTTCGCGGGTTTTTTCTTTAAAAATAGCTAAACCCGGAAGTGGTCGCGCAGGGAGGTCTGGGAGAGAGAGATTTTTTTTTCCCCAATAAATTGGAACAGAGAGGAATCCCGATACTCTACACTTGTAGAGTATCCCACCCTCCCTCCTCCTCTAACCTAAGAAAAAAGACCCAGTGAGAGCAGGGCTTTGGAGAAAACAGGAGGAGGAAAGGTAAGTTTAAAATTTTCATTCACTTTTTTTTTCCCTGTGTGTTTAAAGGGGCAATTATGAGTGTGAGGCCAGTATGTTGTTCCCAATGTAGGATGTGGGAGGTCCTGGAGGCGCCTAGCCTTCCGGACGACCATATCTGTGCTGGGTGTGTTGAGCTGCGGTTCCTAAGGGACCATGTTAGGGAACTGGAATTGCAGCTCGAGGACCTTCGCCGGGTTAGGGATAGTGAGGAGGTCATTGACAGGAGCTATCGGCAGGTGGTCACACCGGGACCGCGGGAGGAGGGTAACTGGGTAACAGTGAGGAAGGAGAAAGCTCGGTTGATGGTGAGCACCCCGGTGGATGTGCCCCTTAATAATATGTACTCCTGTCTGAGTACTACTGGGGTGGACAGCCCACCTGGGGGAAGCAGCGGTGGCAGTGTCTCTGGAGCTGAGCCTGGCCCAGTAGTGCAAAAGGGAAAGGAAAGGAGGGTAGTGCTAATTGGGGACTCTACGGTGAGGGGGTCAGATAGGCGTTATTGCGGACACAGACGGGACTCTCGGATGGTGGTTTGCCTCCCTGGTGCAGGGGTCCGGGATGTCTCTGGTCGAGTCCCAGAAATCCTGAAAGGGGAGGGAGAGGAGCCGAAGGTCGTGATGCATATAGGTACTGCTGACATAGGTAGGAAGAGGGAAGGGGTCATGAAAAGAGAATATAGGGAGTTAGGTAGACAGCTGAGAAAGAGGAATGCAAAGGTAGTAATCTCGGGATTGCTGCCTGTGCCGCGGGAGAGTGAGAACAGGAATCGGTGGAGAATGAATGCGTGGCTGAGGGACTGGAGCAAGGGACAAGGATTTGGGTACTTGGATCATTGGGACCTCTTTAGGGGCAGGTGTGACCTGTTTAAAAAAGACGGGTGGCACTTGAATCCCAGGGGGACCAATATCCTGGCGGGAAGGTTGGCTAAGGCGACTGGAGAGACTTTAAACTAGAAAGGTTGGGGGGAGGGAATCGAAATGAGGGGACTGAAAGCGAGGAGGTTAGCTCGCAAATAGATAAGGAATGTAAACAGGGTAAGAGGGAGGTTAGACGAGTGATGGAGAAGGGAAGTGCTCAGGCTGAAGGTCTGAGATGTGTCTATTTTAATGCCAGGAGTGTAGTGAATAAAGTGGATGAGCTTAGAGCGTGGATTGCTGCTTCGAATTGTGATGTGGTGGCCATTACGGAGACTTGGATGTCTCAGGGACAGGACTGGGTGCTTCAGGTGCCGGGTTTTAGATGTTTCAGGAAGGACAGGGAGGGAGGCAAGAGAGGGGGGGGAGTGGCACTGTTGATCAGGGATAGTGTCACGGCTGTAGAGAAGGTGGACGCCGTGGAGGGATTGACTACGGAGTCTCTGTGGGTGGAGGTTAGGAACAGGAAGGGGTCGGTAACGTTGCTGGGTGTTTTCTATAGGCCGCCCAATAGTAACAGAGATGTTGAGGAGCAGATGGGGAAACAGATCCTGGAGAGATGTAGGAATAACAGAGTTGTCGTGATGGGAGATTTTAATTTCCCAAACATAGATTGGAATATCCCTAGGGCTAGGGGTTTGGATGGAGAGGAGTTTGTTAGGTGTGTCCAGGAGAGTTTCCTGACACAGTATGTGGATAAGCCTACTAGAGGAGAGGCTGTACTTGATCTGGTGCTGGCTAATGAACCTGGACAGGTGGAGGATCTCTCGGTGGGTGAGTATCTTGGGGATAGCGATCATAATTCTATCTCCTTCACGATAGCATTGGAAAGAGATAGGATCAGGCAGGCTAGGAAAGTGTTTCTCTGGAGTAAAGGGAAATATAGTGTCATCAGGGAGGAAATTAGATGGGTAAATTGGAAGGAGGCATTCTTGGGGAAAAGTACCGAAGGAAAGTGGAGGATTTTCAAGGAATGTTTGTCTGGAGCTCTGCATGACAACGTTCCGATGAGACAGGGGGGTGTTGGTAGGGTATGGGAACCGTGGTGCACGAAGGTTGTGATGAACCTGGTGAATAAGAAAAGAGAGGCGTACAGAAGGTTCAGAGAGCTAGGAGGTGTTAAGGATTTAGAGGAGTATACGGGATGTAGGAAGGAGCTTAAGAAGGAAATTAGGAGAGCGAGAAGGGGTCATGAGAAGGCCTTGGCGGGTAAGAGTAAGGAGAATCCCAAGGCTTTCTACAAATATGTCAAGAGTAAAAGGATGAGATGTGAAGGCATAGGACCCTTAAAAGGTGAAGGGGGAAAAGTTTGTGCGGAACCGTTAGAATGGCGGAGCTGCTTAATGAATACTTTACCTCGGTATTCACGGTGGAAAGGGATCTGGGTGGTTGTACTGCTGGTTTGCGGTGGACAGAAAGGATCGAGCATGTGGACATAAAGAAAGAGGATATGTTGGAACTATTGAATGGCATCAAGGTTGGTAAGTCGCCGGGACCGGATGGGATGTACCCCAGGTTACTGTGGGAGGCGAGGGAGGAGATTGCGGAGGCTTTGGCGATGATCTTTGCATCGTCGATGGAGACGGGAGAGGTTCCGGAGGATTGGAGGATTGCAGATGTGGTCCCTATATTCAAGAAAGGGAACAGGGACAGCCCGGGAAATTACCGACCGGTGAGTCTAACCTCAGTGGTTGGTAAGTTGATGGAGAGGATCCTGAGAGACAGGATTTATGATCATCTAGAGAAGTTTAGTATGATCAAAAGTAGTCAGCACGGCTTTGTCAAGGGCAGGTCGTGCCTTACGAGCCTGGTTGAGTTCTTTGAAAATGTGACCAAACACATTGACGAAGGAAGAGCGGTGGATGTGGTCTATTTGGACTTCAGCAAGGCGTTCGATAAGGTCCCCCATGCAAGACTTCTTGAGAAAGTGAGAGGGCATGGGATCCAAGGGGCTGTTGCCTTGTGGATCCAGAACTGGCTTGCCTGCAGAAGGCAGAGAGTGGCTGTGGAGGGGTCTTTCTCTGCATGGAGGTCAGTGACCAGTGGAGTGCCCCAGGGATCTGTTCTGGGACCCATGCTGTTTGTCATTTTCATAAATGACCTGGATGAGGAAGTGGAGGGATGGGTTGGTAGGTTTGCTGACGACACCAAGGTAGGTGGTGTTGTGGATAGTTTGGAGGGATGTCAGAAGTTGCAGCGAGACATAGATAGAATGCAAGACTGGGCGGAGAAGTGGCAGATGGACTTCAACCCGGATAAGTGTGTGGTGATCCATTTTGGCAGATCCAATGGGATGAAGCAGCAGTATAATATGAAGGGTACCATTCTTAGCAGTGTAGAGGATCAGAAGGACCTTGGGGTCCGGGTCCATAGGACTCTTAAATCGGCCTCGCAGGTGGAGGATGCGGTCAAGAAGGCGTACGGCGTACCGGCCTTCATTAATCGAGGAATTGAGTTTAGGAGTCGGGAGATAATGCTGCAGCTTTATAGGACCCTGGTGAGACCCCACTTGGAGTATTGCGCGCAGTTCTGGTCACCTCATTACAGGAAAGATGTTGAAGCCATTGAAAGGGTGCAGAGGAGATTTACAAGGATGTTGCCTGGATTGGGGGGCATGCCTTATGAGGATAGGTTGCGGGAGCTTGGTCTCTTCTCCCTGGAGAGACGAAGGATGAGAGGTGACCTGATAGAGGTTTACAAGATGTTGAGAGGTCTGGGTAGGGTAGACTCTCAGAGGCTATTTCCAAGGGCTGAAATGGTTGCTACGAGAGGACACAGGTTTAAGGTGCTGGGGGGTAGGTACAGAGGAGATGTCAGGGGTAAGTTTTTCACTCAGAGGGTGGTGGGTGAATGGAATCGGCTGACGTCGGTGGTGGTGGAGGCAAACTCGTTGGGGTTTTTTAAGAGACTTCTGGATGAGTACATGGGATTTAATGGGATAGAACATAGAACATAGAACAGTAGAGCACAGAACAGGCCCTTCGGCCCACGATGTTGTGCCGAGCTTTATCTGAAACCAAGATCAAGCTATCCCACTCCCTATCATCCTGGTGTGCTCCATGTGCCTATCCAATAACCGCTTAAATGTTTCTCAAGTGTCTGACTCCACTATCACTGCAGGCAGTCCATTCCACACCCCAACCACTCCCTGCGTAAAGAACCTACCTCTGATATCCGTCCTGTATCTCCCACCACGAACCCTATAGTTATGCCCCCTTGTAATAGCTCCATCCACCCGAGGAAATAGTCTTTGAACGTTCACTCTATCTATCCCCTTCATCATTTTATACACCTCTATTAAGTCTCCCCTCAGCCTCCTCCGCTCCAGAGAGAACAGCCCGAGCTCCCTCAACCTTTCCTCATATGACCTACCCTCCAAACCAGGCAGCATCCTGGTAAATCTCCTCTGCACTCTTTCCAGCGCTTCCACATCCTTCTTATAGTGAGGTGACCAGAACTGCACACAATATTCCAAATGTGGTCTCACCAAGGTCCTGTACAGTTGCAGCATAACCCCACGGCTCTTAAACTCCAACCCCCTGTTAATAAAAGCTAACACACTATAGGCCTTCTTCACAGCTCTATCCACTTGACTGGCAACCTTTAGAGATCTGTGGATATGGACCCCAAGATCTCTCTGTTCCTCCACAGTCTTCAGAACCCTACCTTTGACCCTGTAATCCACATTTAAATTTGTCCTACCAAAATGAATCACCTCACATTTATCAGGGTTAAACTCCATTTGCCATTTTTCAGCCCAGCTTTGCATCCTATCTATGTCTCTTTGCAGCCTACAACAGCCCTCCACCTCATCCACTACTCCACCAATCTTGGTGTCATCAGCAAATATACTGATCCACCCTTCAGCCCCCTCCTCTAAGTCATTAATAAAAATCACAAAGAGCAGAGGACCAAGCACTGATCCCTGCGGCACACCGCTCGCAACCTGCCTCCAATCCGAAAATTTTCCATCGACCACCACCTTCTGTCTTCGGTCAGACAGCCAGTTACCTATCCAATCGGCCAACTTTCCCTCTATCCCACACCTCCTCACTTTCATCATAAGCCGACCATGGGGGACCTTATCAAACGCCCTACTAAAATCCATGTATATGACATCAACTGCCCTACCTTCATCAACACACTTAGTTACCTCCTCAAAAAATTCTATCAAATTTGTGAGGCACGACTTGCCCTTCACGAATCCGTGCTGACTATCTCGGATTAATCCGCATCTTTCTAAATGGTCGTAAATCCCATCCCTAAGGACCCTTTCCATCAATTTACCAACCACCGAAGTAAGACTAACCGGTCTATAATTACCAGGGTCATTTCTATTCCCTTTCGTAAACAGAGGAACAACATTCGCCATTCTCCAGTCCTCTGGCACCATCCCCGTGGACAGCGAGGACCCAAAGATCAACGCCAAATGCTCTGCAATCTCATCCCTTGCCTCCCACAGAATCCTAGGATACATTTCATCAGGCCCAGGGGACTTATCGACCTTCAGTTTATTCAAAACTGCCAAGACATCCTCCCTCCGAACATCTATTTCCCCCAGCCTATTAGCCTGTAACACCTTCTCTTCCTCAAAAACATGGCCCCTCTCCTTGGTGAACACTGAAGAAAAGTATTCATTCATCACCTCGCCTATCTCTACTGACTCCATACACATGTTCCCACTACTGTCCTTGACCAGCCCTAACCTCACCCTGGTCATTCTTTTATTCCTCACATAAGAGTAAAAAGCCTTGGGGTTTTCCTTGATCCGACCCGCCAAGGACTTCTCGTGTCCCCTCCTAGCTCTCCTAAGCCCCTTTTTCAGCTCATTCCTTGCTAACTTGTAACCCTCAATCGAGCCATCTGAACCTTGTTTCCTCATCCCTACATAAGCTTCCCTCTTCCTTTTCACAAGACATTCCACCTCTTTTGTGAACCATGGTTCCCTCACTCGGCCATTTCCTCCCTGCCTGACAGGAACATACCTATCAAGGACATCCAGTATTTGTTCCTTGAAAAAGTTCCACTTTTCATTAGTTCCTTTCTCTGACAGTTTCTGTTCCCAACTTATGCCCCCTAATTCTTGCCTAATCGCATCATAATTACCTCTCCCCCAATTGTAAACCTTGCCCTGCCGTACGGCCCTATCCCTCTCCATTGCAATAACAAAATACACCGAATTGTGGTCACTATCTCCAAATTGCTCTCCCACAACCAAATCTAACACTTGGCCCGGTTCATTTCCCAGTACCAAATCCAATGTGGCCTCACCTCTAGTCGGCCCATCCACATATTGTGTCAGGAAACCCTCCCGCACACACTGCACAAAAACTGCCCCATCCAAACTATTTGACCTACAAAGGTTCCAATCAATATTTGGAAAGTTAAAGTCCCCCATGACAACTGCCCTGTGACCCCCACACATATCCATAATCTGCTTAGCAATTTCTTCCTCCACATCTCTATTACTATTTGGGGGCCTATAGTAAACTCCGAGCAACGTGACCGCTCCTTTCCTATTTCTAACTTCAGCCCATATTACCTCAGTGTGCAGATCCCCCACGATTGGGGGCGATAGATAGGCTTTGAGGTGGGGATGTGATCGATTGAGGGCTATAGATAGGCCTAGAGGTGGGGATGTGATCGGCGCAACTTGTGGGCCGAAGGGCCTGTTTGTGCTGTGGCTTTCTATGTTCTATGTTCTATGTTTGTTTTTATAGCCTTCCCAATCTTCTGACATCCCACTACTCTTTGCCACATTATAGGCTCTCTCTTTTGCCTTGATGCATTCCCTGACTTCCTTTGTCAGCCATGGCTGCCTAATCCCCCCACTGATAACCTTTCTTTTGTTTCGGATGAACCTCTGCACTGTGTCCTCAATTACTCCCAGAAACTCCTGCCATTGCTGTTCTACTGTTTTTCCAATAATGAATCACAATCTCAGATCAATAGACGGCAATGTTTCAAAACTTGATCAAAATCTGAGAACAAGAGACTGCAATGTTTCAATACTGGATCAGAATCTGGGAACGATAGACATGGATTTAATAATACTGGACCAGAATCTGAGAACAATAGACTGAAATGTTCCAAGACTGGATCATAATCTGAGAACAATGCACTGCAATGTTCCAATACCGGATCAGAATATGCGAACAATAGATTGTAATGTCCCAATACTGGATCAGAATCTGAGAACAATGGACTGCAATGTTCCAATAAAGGATCCTAATCTGAGAACAAAGGACGGTAATGTTTCAATAATAGATCAGAATCTGAGAACAATGGACTGTAACGTTTCAATAAAGGATCATAATCTGAGAACAGTACTCTAAAGTTCAAATACGGGATCAGAATCTGACATCAAAAGATGGTAATGTTTCAATAATTGATCAGAATCTGAGAACAATGGACTGTAATGTTCCAATAAAGGATCATAATCCGAGAACAATGGACATTAATGTTCCAATATTGGATCAGAATCTGAGATCAATAGACTGTCATGTTGCACTAAAAGATCATAATTTGAGAACAATAGACTGCAATGTTCGAATAATGGACCACAATCTGAGAACAATAGACTGCAATGTTCCCATAATGTATCAGAATCTGAGAACGATAGACTGGAATGTTCCAATACCGCATCAGGATCTGGGAATAATAGAACGGGATGTTACAATACTGGATCAGAATCTGACAACAATAGACTGGAATGTTAGAACATAAGAACATCAGAAATAAGAGCAGGAGTAGGCCATCGAGCCCCTCAAGCCTGCTCCGCCATTCAATAAGATCATGGCTGATCTGATAGTGGGTTCAGTTCCACTTACCCGCCCGCTCCCCATAACCCTTAATTCCCATAATGGTTAAAAATCTATCTATCTGTGACTTAAACACATTTAACGAGGTAGCCACGACTGCTTCATTGGGCAGAGAATTCCAAAGATTTACTCCGCTCTGGGAGAAGAAGTTCCTCCTCAACTCTGTTCTAAATTGACTCCCCCATATTTTGAGCCGATGCCCCCTAGTTCTTGTTTACATTGGAAGTGGAAATAACCTCGCTTCTTCTACCCTGTCTAGCCCCTTCATTGTCATATATGTATCTAAAAGATCTCCCTTCAAGCTTCTAAACTCCAATGAGTACAGGCCCAGTCTACTCAATCTCTCCTCATAAGCTGACCCCCTCATCTCCGGAATCGACCTGGTGAACCTTCTCTGTCCCCCCTCCAAAGCTAATATATCCTTTCTTAAATAAGGGGACCAAAACTGGACACAGTACTCTAGGTGCGGCCTCTCCAGTACCCTGTACAGTTGCAGCATGACCTCCCTGCATTTATACTCCATCCCTCGCACGATAAAGGCCAACATTCCATTTGCTTTCTTGATCACCTGCTGCACCTGCAAACTGAGTTTTTGTGATTCATGCACAAGGACCCCCAGGTCCCTCTGCACAGTAGCATGTTGTAATTCTTCACCGTTTAAATAAGAGTCCATTTTACTATTATTCCTTCCAAAGTGGATAGCCTCACACTTACCAACGTTATACTCCATCTGCCAGATCCTTCCCCACTAACTTAGCTGATCCAAATCTCTCTGCAGACTCTTTCTGTCCTCCACGCGATTTGCTTTCCCACTCATCTTTGTGTCATCCGCAAACTTTGTTACCCTACACTCGCTCCCCTCCTCCAGATCGTCGATGTATATGGTAAATAGTTGAGGCCCCAGCACTAATCCCTGCGGCATGCCACTACTCATTGATTGCCAACCGGAAAAGCACCCATTTATTCCGACTCTCTGCTTTCTGTTAGATAGCCAATCCTCAATCCACGCTAACACTTTATCCCCAACTCCGTGTACCTTTATCTTATGCAGCAACCTTTTGTGAGGCACCTGATCGAATGCCTTCTGGAAATCTATTTACACAACATCCACCGGTTCCCCTCTGTCAACTGCACTCGTCGCATCCTCAAAAAATTCCAGTAAATTAGTCAAACATGGCTTTCCCTTCAAGAATCCATGCTGCGTCTGCTTGATTGAACCATTCTTTTCCAGGTGTCCTGTCATTTCTTCCTTAATGATAGATTCCAGCATTTTCCCAACTACGGATGTTAGGCTAATCGGCCTGTAGTTACCTGCCTTTTGTCTACCTCCTTTTTTAAACAGTGGCGTTACATTAGCTGTTTTCCAATCAGCTGGCACCTCCCCAGAGTCCAGTGAATTTTGAAAAATTACAACTAATGAATTTGCTATTACTTCTGTTGTTTCTTTTTGTACGCTGGGATGCATTCCATCCGGACCAGGAGACTTGCCTACCTTTAGTTCCATTAGCCTACCTCTTTAGTAATAGTGATCGTTTTAAGGTCCTCATCCCCGACAGTCCCGGGTAAGGGCAGAAGTTGTTTTTTGTAGTTTAGTTAGGGCATCATGATTGGCATAGGTTTGGAGGGCCGAAGGGCCTGTTCCTGTGCTGTACTTTCCCTTGTTCTTTGTTGATTATTGACTACCTTGGATGACACCCTCAGGATGGAGTCTCCTTTACTGACAACTTTGCTTACATTATCATCAAAATGGTCTCACGAATGGACCCTGAGGAAGAGTCACACAGACGTGAAACATTGGCTCTATTCTCTCTCCACAGATACTGTCAGACCTGCTGAGATCTCCCAGCATTTTCTGTTTTTGTATTCATTTATTGACTCCATTTGCTTTCATTCCCACGCAGCTTTCTCCTGTTCAGTTGATATGTAAATGTTGAAATGTTCAGCAAACTGCTGGATAATTCCTGGAAATATTAAGGCAAGTCCCCGAAAAATACATCATTCCTCAATCCATCTCGCGCCAGCTCCCCCATCCTTTACGTCTCTCCTATACATTGCAACAACCCTTTCTTCATCCTTGCCAAGAGTATCGTCACCTTGGCTCATTCCTCTGCCAGGTCACAAGCTCCGCATGAAGCCAAGAGCCAGAGACACAGTTGGGAGCAGCACACTTGTTTATAAAGCGAGAATTCACAATACAGGAGACGCTGAGGTTGAGAATTTACCATAATGTGGACGTTCCAGAGCATCATCCTTCTGTTTGGACTGCTGGATACAGTCATGGGGGGGTAGGGAATTCGAGGGCCGAAGGGCCTGTTCCGGTGCTGTCCTTTCCTTTGTTCTGTGTATGTATGGGTGACATGGTGGCACAGTGGTTAGCACTGCTGCCTCACAGTGCCAGAGACCCGGGTTTGATCCCCGGTTTGGGTCACTGCCTGTGCGCAGTCTGCACGTTCTCCCCGTGTCTGCATGGGTTTCCTCCGGGTGCTCCGGTTTCCTCCCACAGACCAGAAGACGTGCTGTTTAGTTGCATTGATCATGCTAAATCCTTCCTCAGTGTACCCGAACAGGCGCCGGAGTGTGGCAACTAGGGGATTTTCACCGTAACTTAATTGCACTGTGAATGTGAGCCTACTTGTTTCATGAATAAATAAGCTTTAGAAACGTGATCAGCCCTGTGTGCAAAGCAGAGAATGCCTGTCTTACACCATTGTATCAGTAACATTCTCAAAGGGGCCACACAGCGCCAGGGATCCTGGTTCAAATCCGGCCTCTGTGTGGAGTCCGCACATTCTCCCCGTGTCTGCATGTGTTTCCTCTGGGTGCTCCACTTTCCTCCCACAGTCCAAAGATGTGCAGGTTGGGTGCATTGGCCGTGCTAAAAATTGCCTGTTATTGTCAGGGTGGATGCGTGGGGTTACGGAAATAGAGCCTGGGTGGGGTTGTGGTCAGTACAGACTCATCATAAATTGTATCACAGAAACCCAACAGTGCAAAAGAGGCCATTCGGCCCATCGAGTCTGCACCAACAACAATCCCGCCCAGGCCCTATCCCCACAACCCCACGTAATTACCCCACCAACACCTCGAACCGACACATTCCGGGACACGAAGGGGAAATTTAGCCTATAATTCACCCCACTGACAGCCTGAATAAATTGCAATTATATTGTATCTTTAATGTAATGAAACAGACCGGAATGAAAAACATGAAACTTATTTCTGAACTGAATTTCTCATCACAATGAAACACTATTTTCATTGAAAATTGGGGATGAAGTGGAAATGATCGAGAGCTTCAGGTTTCTAGGTGTCCAGATCACCAACAACCTGCCCTGATCCCCCCACACCGATGCAAAAGTTAAGAAAACCCACCGGTGCCTCTACTTTCTCAGGAGGCTAAGGAAATTTGGCATGTCAGCTCCGACTCTCACCAACTTTTACAGATGCACCATAGAAAGCATTCTTTCTGGTTGTATCACAGCTTGGTCTGGCTTCTGCTCTGTCCAAGGCTGCAAGAAACTATAAAGGGTTGTGAACGAAGCCGAGTCCATCACTCAAACCAGCCTCCCACCCATTGACTCTGTCTACACTTCCCGCTGCCTCGGGAAAAGCAGCCGGCATAATCAAGGACCCCACACACCCCGGACATTCTCTCTTCCACCTTCTTCTGTCGGGAAAAAGATACAAAAGTCTGGGGTCACGGACCAACCGACTCAAGAACAGCTTCTTCCCTGCTGCCGTCAGACTTTTGAATGAACCTACCTTATATTCAGGTAGCCGCATACAACATATAATATATATATTATATAATACTGAATTATTATGTGAAGTTGATCCTTCTCTATACGGTAGCCATGACTGTAACACTACATTCTGCACTCTCTCCTTTCCTTCTCTATGAATGGTATGCTTTGTCCGTGTAGCGCGCAAGAAACAGTGTTTTTCACTGTATACTAACACATGTGACAATAATAAATCAAATCAAATCCAATCATTGCTCCTTCTCAGCGCCAGCATTGCAGTGTGTTGTTTGTTTTCTCACCTGTAATTGATTACTCTAATAGGTTGCTCTGCCGAGTCTCAGGAGTGTTTCTGCTGTTTATTAAAGAGAAGACATTCAGTGTGAGACCTCAGTCAATGGCCATGGTTTATGCCATAGACAGACACCATCGCTTCTCTCAGAAAACACACATCCACTATCGGTCAAGCTGGAGCCAGTTACTATCCTATTCTCGCTGCCATTGGAGTTCCTGGTCGGTGATTGCAACAGATTAAAATATGTTTATTCGTGTCACAAGGGGGCTTACATTAACACTACAATGAAGTTACTGTGAAAATCCCCCAGTCACCACACTCCGGTTCCTGTTCGTGTACACTGAGGGAAAATTTAGCATGGCCAATGCACCTAACCAGCACGTCTTTCAGACTGTGGGAGGAAACCAGAGGAAACCCACGCAGACATGGAGAGAACATGCAGACTCCACACAGGCAGTGACACAAGCCGGGAACCGAACCCGGGTCCCTCGCTCTGTGAGGCAGCAGTGCTAACCACTCCATCACCGGTAGACCCTAAATAGATTGGACATAACGTCTGCTATGAGGAAGCTTCCTCCCACCACCTCCTAACTTTGGAGAGAGTGAAGTTGCTTCCCCGCAGCAGAATACCTGGGCTGGTGGAACGGCAGTGGTTCCCTCCTGACCAGAGGGACGGCTCACGGGACCACAGACCCGACCAGCGTCTATAGCTGCTGAGGTGTGATGAGGGGTTGCCAGCGATTCGTCTTTGCTGGAATATTATTGTTCAACTTTGTCAATCGGGGTATAGATTACAAAAACGTAGAGGTCATGATGGAGTTGTATAGGAGCGTTGGTTTGGCCACAGCTGGAGCACTGTGTGCAGTTCTGGTCGACACATTATAGGAAGGATGTGATTGCACTGGAGGTGGTGCAGAGGAGATTCCCCAAGATGCTGCCTGGGACGGAACATTTAAGCTATGAAGAGAGGTAGGATCGGTTTGGTTTGTTCTCTCTGGAGCAAAGACTGAGGGGTGACCTGATCGAGGTGTACAAGATTATGAAGGACATGGACAGGGTGGTGAGAGAGCAGCTGTTCCCCTGAGCTGAAGGGTCAGTTACGAGGAGGCAAAATTTAAAAATGAGGTGTGGGAGATTTAGGTGGTATATTATGGACAGTCTTATTAAAATTCCAGTTGGTGAGAATAGTCTTATAAGCACTTTCATAGATAGAACATAGAACAGTGCAGCACAGAACAGGCCCTTCGGCCCACAATGTTGTGCCGAGCTTTATCTGAAACCAAGATCATAGAATCATAGAATCCCTGCAGTGCAGAAGGAGGTTATTTGGCCCATCGAGTCTGCACTGACCACATTCCTACCCAGGCCCTATCCCCATAACCCCACATATTTACCCTGCTACCCCCCTGTTAATTTCTTGTCAATTATCTCTTCCAGATGTTGATCGATCAAATTCCAGAAATAAGACTCAAGGCAAAACTGCTATCACAATATTCAAGGCAAACCACATGAATTCTGACACTCTTCCACTGCACTGTGGAAATCCAAAATATTCAGAAACAGGGGTGTATTTTGAAACATAAATCTTTCTTGGTTTCTGGATGGACTCTTCAAGTTTTACAACTTCACTCAGCAGAGTGCTAGTCACAGAATATCTCGTCACACAGCCTATATCGAGTCACAGAGCAATACAGCATGGAAACAGGCCCTTCGGCCCAAACAGTCCATGCTAACCATGGTGCCCTCCCAGTTGGTCCCAATTGCCCGCGTTCGGTCCATATCCCTCTAATCCTTTCCCTCTATCCAAATACTTTTTAAATGTTGCTATTGAACTTGCCTCAACCACTTTCTCTGGCAGCTCATTCCATACACACACCACCCTCCGTTTGAAGAAGTTGCCCCTCAGTTCCCTTTGAAATCTTTCCCCTCTCACCTCTATATATAATCATATAACTCAGCTCAGTGACTTTCCTTACATTTCCTCCTTCCCTCCCATCCCCCATTTCATTGTCTCTCGCACCTCTTTGAACTCCACTGTTCCAAGATATTAAGATCGTCCAGTTTCGATCAGGAATGGCTGCCTCCCACTTCGGGTCAAACAAAATGTACTAAGGTCCCCTCATTACTGATGAAACCTTTCCAAGTGATAAGAATCTTTATCTATGATTCTATGAAAATCCCACAGAGTATCTGGAGTATTGTGTCCAGTTTTGGTCTCTTTATTTGAGGAAGGATGTTGCTGCATTGGAGGCAGTTCAGAGGAGGTTCACCAGATTGATTCTGGGGGTGAGAGGATTGACGTATGAGGAGAGATTAATCACTTTGGGCTTGTACTCACTGGAGTTCAGAGGGATGAGAGGGGATCTGATGGAGGTGTATAAAATTTTAAAAGGGATTGATAAAGTAACTGTAGACCAAATGTTTCCTCTTATGGGGCAATCTCGAACAAGAGGTCACAGAGTATAGGTTGAGAGGCGATAGATTTAAAACTGAGATGAGGAGGAACTACTTCTCGCAGAGAGGGTGGTGAATTTGTGGAACTCGCTGCCCCAGAGTGCGGGGGAGTCTGAATCATTGAATGGTTTCAAGAAGGAGATGGATATATTTCTAATAAAAAAGGGATTAGGGGATATGGGGAACAGGTGGGGAGGTGGATTTGAGACCAGGGAGAGATCAGCCATGATCTGATTGAATGACGGATCAGGCTCGAAGGGCTGAATTTGCCGACTTCTGCTCTTAATTCCTATGTTCCTATGTTATCGAGTCATTGAGGTTTACAGCATGGAAACAGGCCCTTCGGCCCAACGTGTCCGTGCCGCCAAGTTTTTACCTTTAAGCTCGTCCCAATTGCCCGCAATTGGTCCGTGTCTCTCTATACCCATCGTACCCATGTAACTGACTAAAGGCTTTTTAACGTACAAAATTGTACCCCCCTCTCCTACTGCCTCTGGCAGCTTGTTCCAGAAACTCACCACACTCTATGTGAAAGAATTCCCCCTCTGGACCCTTCTGAATCTTTATTTTGAGGATTCTGTATTCTGCATCTGTTTTCACAGTGGAACACGTCATTTCCATAGCAGGAATAGAGGATAACCAATGGACGTACTCATAAGAGCAAGGAGCTCTCAATATCTGGAGTGGAAGTATAAGTATAAGTCGAGGGAATTAAACCATATAACATCGCCAAAACTTAAAGCTGACTTTAGTGCTCTGAAATAGATAACTGCTGATATAGTAAATGTGCTGTTTTTATTAATGTCACAAGTAGGCTTACATTAACACTGCAATGTAGTTACTGTGAAAATCCCCTAGTCCCCACACTCCAGCGCCTGTTTGGGTATGTGGTGGACTCTCAACTGCCCTCGAGCAAGTAGGGATGGGCAATAAATGGAGAGAACATGCAGATCCGCACAGACAGTGATCCAAGCCAGGAATCGAACCCGGGTCCCTGGCACTGTGAGGCAGCAGTGCTAACCACTGTACCACCGTGCTGCCCATTTCAGTTTACCACTCAAAGAACAAAGAACAGTGCAGCAAAGGAACAGGCCCTTCGGCCCTCCAAGCCTGCGCCGACCATAATGCCTGCCTAAACTAAAACCGTATGCACTTACAGAATCCGTATCCTTCCATTCCCATTCCATTCATGTATTCATCGAGATGCCCCTTAAATGCCGCTATCGTACCTGCTCCCACCACCTCCTCGGGCAGTGCGTTCCAGCCATTCACCACCCTCTGTGTAAAAAACTTGCCTCACAGATCTCCTCTGATCTTTTCCCCACGCACCTTTAACCTATGTCCCCTAGTACTTGACGTTTCTACCCGAGGAAAGACCCTCTGACTATCCACTCTGTCTATGCCACTCTTGGACAAGTTGTGGAGACAATATTTACAAATCACTGCAGCCTGTAGGGAGATTGAACTCACATCATTGGTAGTATACTGAATCACACCCTTGTCATGTAGGCAAGTGAGTTAACCGCCCTACACGATGGGGCCAGTTGATGTCATAGATTTGGATTACAACAATCCCATAGCATGCAGCACAAAGAGTCGAGGTGTCCGATTGTGGCTCAGGTTGACAGCCTGGATTGGATAGATAATTCATCAGCAGGCACGGAACAGTGAGTCGGGATACTGAAGCACATTCAGGCTGGTTGGCTGTAACTTATGAAATATTGCAAAAATTTGTATTGGGGATGGAGCTGTTTATGTTTTTTTATTATTTGTTTGTGGTACATGGGCGTCGCTGGCTGGGCCAACATTTATTGCCCATCTCTACTTGCTCGAGGGCAGTTGAGAGTCCACCACATTGCTGCGGCTCTGGAGTCACATGTGAGCCAGACCGGGTCCGCACGGCAGATTTCCTTCCCTGAAGGTCATTAGTGAACCAGATGGGCTTTTCCGACAGTCGACAATGGTTTCATGGTCATCAGTAGATTATTAATTCCAGATATTTTTTATTGCATTCAAATTCCATCGTCTGTCGTGGCGGGATTCGAACCCGGGTCCCTGGAACATTAACTGAGTTTCTGGATTAATAGTCTGGCGATAATACCACTCGGCCAATATATGTCAACAAAATAACTGAAGATGCTGGGAGTAAGCTACCAGATTTCCAATATGATTCTAAACTAATTGTGAATTAAAGCTATGAGGAGGATTCAAAGGGTCTGCACAGAGATATAGACAAAAGAACAGAATGGGGAACAAGTTGGCAGATGGAGGAATAAATTAAATTATTTAATTTTGTGATGATTTGTTTTGATTTGATTTTATTCTTGTCACATGTATTAGTATCCAGTGAAAGGTATTGTTTCTTGCACACGAAACAGACAATGCATATTGCACAGTGGTGAGCAGCACAATGGCATGGTGGTTAGCACTGCTGCATCACAGCTCCAGAGAACTGGGTTTGATTCCCGGCTTGGACCACTGTCTGTGTGGAGTTTTCACATTCTCCCTGTCTGCGTGGGTTTCCTCCGGGTCTGGTTTCCTCCCAAAATCCAAAGGTGTGCGGGTTAGGTGCATTGGCAATGATAAATTGCCCCTTAGTGTCCTGGGATATGGAGGTTAGAGGAATTAGCAGGGTAAATATTTGGGACGATGGGGATAGGACCCGGGTGGGATTGTTGTCAATGCAGACTCGATGGGCCGAATGGCCTCTTTCTTCACTGTCGGGTTTCTATGATTCCAGGGAAAGGAGAGGGTGCTGAATGTTACAGTCATATCTAGGGTGGAGAGAAAGGTCAACTTAATGCGGGGTAGGTCCATTCAAAAGTCTGATGGCAGCAAGGAAGAGGCTGTTCTTGAGTTGGTTGGTACATGACCTCAGACGGAGGTCACCTGATGGAAGAAGGTGGGAGGGAGAATGCCCGGCGTGTGTGGGGTCCTTGATTATGCCGGCTGCTTTTCCGAGGCAGCGGGAAGTGTAGACAGAGTCAATGACTGGGAGGTGTGGATAGAGATGCGCAAAGAGACATATTTAGAATGTATATCTCTGTGAATGGAAAAGTACTGAAGGACCACAATCGATATGTCGATATATTATCCTGTGGATAGGGAGTCACTGAAATTCTGTATCTCGAGAGTAGATGTTTCCCTGTGGGTGGAGAGGCTGTTAGGGTGCAGGGAACTCATCAAGAAAGGTTGTCTTTAATAAAAATGTTAGTTTAAAAGTTTATTTATTAGTGTCACAAGTAGGCTTACATTAACATTGCAATGAAGTTACTGTGACATCTTAGCGTTCAACTGAACTCAACCGTCCAACCTGCTTTGAGCTCAGCTCAAGTCATGCCATGGAATGTAAAGCTGTATCAACTCGATCCGCTTGAAGCCAATGCAAAAACGGAACTGAACCACTGGATTCCATTCAACCCAAAATAATGCAACATTTAACAAGGCAAAACCATCATGTGGCCACCGGCATTTACTGGATGGTTTCAGAATGAGAAATGAGAAGGGAACCTGACGGACAAAGCATCGTCATGAATAACTCCCGTGCTATGATTTTTTTAGCTCCCATGTTTCACAGAATGGCGATGTTTAAAATGAGAAGGAACGTCTTTTTTTATTCCGCACGACATTATAAATAAGAGATTTTTCGGCCAGATTCCCCCGTTAAAACAGCAATGTCATGATGCTAATTTGCTGTCAGCTCAATGATGTGATGCACAGTGTAATGTTTCAGGAATGAATCTTCTGTTTTCTGATGAAGAACTAGTATACCTTACAATGAGGCTGCTTGAAATATTCAAATCCTGAAATAAAATGCAGTTTCCACGACAGTTTGGCTCATTGTTCTTCAAAGACTTTTACAAAAAGAAGTTTCAACAAATGCCGGAGGTCGAATGTCTCCTTAAGATTTTAAAAATGTTGATAGTTTACAATCGCACTCTGGTCTTCATTTCTCAGAAGGTGATGCTGCTCTAGTTGCTTCATGTGATATTCAGCTGCAATGAAGCTCGCAGGAAGTGAGTTGATGTCCTCTGCAATGATATCTTCGGTGTTACTGCTGATGCAACTACTGGATTGATGTTACATCAAGTGCTGAAGCAGATTCAAAGCACAAACAACAACCACGCCCCGAAAGACCAGCCAGGAAAGATCGTGTTTGTCTGGGGAGGAAAACAGAAATAATGTTTCAAATTCACTTCTGTGTTAAACATCAAATCACAGAATCCCTAGAGTGCAGGAGGAGGCTATTCGGCCCATCAAGTCTGCACTGACCACAATCCCACCCAGGCCCTATTCCCATAACCCCACATATCCCTGCTAATTCTCCTGACACGAGGGTCAATTTAGCATGGCCAATCAACCTAACCCACACATCTTTGGACTGTGGGAGGAAACCGGAGCACCCGGACGAAACCCACGCAGACACAGGGAGAATGTGCCAACTCCACACAGTCAGTGATGCGAGACCAGAATTGAACCCGGGTCTCTGGTGCTGTGAAGCAGCAGTGCTAACCACTGTGCCACCGTGCCGCCCCAGATAGTCCACATCTTTTCCCGAAGGTAGGGGACTCCAAAAGTAGAGGACATAGCTTTAAGGTGAGAGGGGAGAGATGCAAAAAGGCCCAGAGGGACCATTTTTTCACACAGAGGGCGGTGAATGTCTGGAAGAAGCTGCCAGAGGCAGTAGCAGAGGCGGATACAATTTTGTCTTTTAAGAAGCATTTAGACAGTTACATGGGTAAGATGGGTAGAGAGGGATATGGGCCAAATACAGGCAATTGGGAGTAGCTGAGTAGTTAAAAAAAGGTGGCATGGACCAGTTGGGCTGAAGGGCCTGTTTCCATGCTGTAAACCTCTCTGACTCTATGACATGGGGGACAACAGTCAGACTCCGCACAGACAGTAACCCAAGCCGGGAAGCGATCCCTGGTCTCTGACGCTGTGAGGGAGCAGCACTAACCACTGTGTCACCTCGTCTCAGACTATCTGATCTTATTATTGTTGGGTAAACAAATATAGAGAGAGAGAATGAATGATATGAATGAAAAGAGTTTCCATGGCTGGAATCGTGGTCTGTGTGGATGAGCAATCCAAATTAAGATGATTTGCAGAGATACAATTTAAAATTCACTTTGTTATATGACTGCATCATATAACCACGATTTTGCAAATTATGGGTCTGTGTGAATTATGGAAAAAGCTATTCGATTTCCCATTCATCTGGTTTTCTTGTCGAATTACCTTTCTTTTTACTGAGTTACCTTTTAGATCAACACTAAATCTCAGATCCCGGCAACAAGAAGGTCATTTATTCTTGTTTTCTTTTGAATATTAATGTCTCAAACGGATAAGTAGCGACCGTTTGGTAAATAAGACAACTGCAAATGACTTGCTGGGACTGAAAGGGCTTCACAAAATTGATGTGAGCTTAATTTTCAGCTTATCTGGATTTGATTTGATTTATTATTGTCACATTTATTCATATATAATGAAAAGTATTGTTTCTTGCGCGCTATACAGACAAAACATAGAGAAGGAAAGGAGGGAGTGCAGAATGTAGTGTCACAGTCATAGCGAGGGTGCAGAGAAAGATCAACTAAATGCGAGGTCAGTCAATTCAAAAGTCTGACGGCAGCAGAGAAGAAGCTGTTCTTTAGTCGATTGGTACGTGACCTCAGATTTTTGTACCTTTTTCCCGAAGAAAGAAGGTAGAAGAGAGAATGTCCGGGGTACGTGGGGTCCTTAATAATGCTGGATGCGTTGCCGAGACAGCGGGAAGTATAGACAGAGTCAATGGATGCGAGGCTGGTTTGCGTGATGGATTGGGCTACATTCAAAACCTTTTGTAGTTCCTTACAGTCTTGGGCAGAGCAGGAGACATACCAAGCTGTGACCCAACCAGAAATAATGCATCTGTAAAAGTTACTGTGCTTCGTAGCTGACATGCCAAATTTCCTCAGTCTTCTGAGAAAGTAAGAGGCGTTGGTGGGCTTTCTGAGCTATAGTGTCGGCACGTGGGGATCAGGACAGGTTGTTGGTGTTCTGGACAACAAAAAATTCGCCGCTCTCACCTTGAGCCCGTGACCTCTCGTGATCGTCACCTCCGACCTGGGAAAAAGCTTCCCACTGTTCACCCTATCTATACCCTTCATAGTTTTGTACACCTCTATTAGGTCTCCCCTCATTCTCCGTCTTTCCAGGGAGAACAAGCCCGAGAGATCAAATAGGTTGGGACTTTTTTCCCTGGAGCGTAGAAGATTGGGGGGAGATTTGGTAGAGGTATATCAGATTTTGATGGGTATCGATAGAGTGAATGCAAGCAGGCTTTTTCTGTTGAGGCTCGGGGAGAAAAAAACCAAAGGGCATTGGTTAAGGGTGAAAGGAGAAAAGTTTAAAGGGAATATTAGGGGGAGCTTCTTCACGCAGAGAGTGGTGGGAGTGTGGAATGAGCTGCCGGATAAAGTGGTAAACTTTTAACATTTAAGAAAAACGTGGACGGGTTCATGGATGAGAGGGGTGTGGAGGGATATGGTCCAAGTGCAGGTCAGTGGGACTAGGCAAAAAATGGTTCGGCACAGACAAGAAGGGCCAAAAGGCCTGTTTCTGAGCTGTAATTTTCTAAGGTTCTATGCTTTACCAAATCTCCCCTCATAGCTAAGACCCTCCATACCAGGCAACATCCTGGTAAACCTTCTCTGCACTCTCTCTAAAGCCTCCACGTCCTTCTGGTAGTCCGGCGACCAGAACTGGATGCAGTACTCCAAATGTGGTCTAACCAGCGTTCTGTACAACTGCAACATCAGACTCCAGCTTTTATACTCTATACCCCGTCCTATCAAGGAAAGCATACCATATTCCTTCTTCACCACCTTCTCCACCTCTACTGCCACCTTCAAGGATTTATGGACTTGCACTCCGAGGTCCCTCTGTGTTTCTATACTCTTGATGGCTCTGCCATTTATTGTATACGTCCCCCTACATTTGTTCTTCCGCTGAGTGACAATGTTGCACGGCCAATGCATCTAACCAGCACGTCGGACGGACTGTGGGAGGAAACCAGAGCACCCGGAGGAAACCCATGGAGACACAGACATGGGGACAAAGCGGCACGGTGGCACAGTGGTTAGCAGTGCCGTCTCACAGCGCCAGGGACCCGTGTTCAATTCCAGCCTTGGGTCACTCTCTGTGCGGAGTCTAAATGTTCTCCCCCTGTCTGTATGGGTTTCCTCCAGGTGTTCCGCTTTCCTCCCACACGCCAAAGATGTCTGGGTTACGTGGATTGGCCATGCTAAATTACCCGAGTGTCAGGAGGACGAGCAGAATAGATATGTGGGGTTGCGGGGACAGGGTCTGTGTGGGATTGTGGTCGGTGCAGATGTGATGGGCTGCATGGCCTCCTTCTGCTGTGTAGGGATTCTATGACTATTCTATATCAACATGCAGATTCAGCACAGACATTGACCCAAGCCAGGAATCAAACCCAGGTCCCTGGCGCTGTGATGCAGCAGTGTTAACCACTCTGGGATAGCAGCATTTGATGCTCAGTTTGTGATAAATCTTTTAGAATGTGATTTATTGTTTACTGTATCAGACAGGTTCTGATTACATTGCAAGGTCTCAAGCGCCAGTGAATGACTGGGCCATACGGTGACACAATGATTAGGACTACTGCCTCACAGCGCAGGAACCCGGGTTCAATTCCCAACTTGGGTCACTGTCTGTGAGATGTCTGCACGTTCTCCCCGTGTCTGCGTGGGTGTCCTCCGGGTGCCCCAGCTTCCTCCCACACTCCAAAGATGTGCGGGTTAGGTGGATTGGCCATGCCTAAATTCCCCCTCAGTGCCAGGGGGCACTAGCAAGGGTAAATAGGGATTACCGGCATGGGGGCTGGGTGGGTTTGTGGTCAGTGCAGGCGTGAAGGGCCGAATAGACACCTTCTGCACTGCAATCGGCACGTCTTTCATACTGTGGGAGGAAACCGGAGCACCCGGACAAAACACACGCTGATATGGGGGAGAACATGCAAACTCCACACAGTGACCCAAGCCGGGAATCGAACCTGGGTCCCTGGCGCTGTGAGGTAGCAGTGCTGACCACTGTGCTGCCCCAATGAAGTCTCCAGTGATTTTGCACTCTATGTTTCAAGTATTCTCAAGCTTGAAACAAACTTTGTGAATTATTTTAGCGCTTAATCAATCACCTCACGAATTTATTGGAGGAGATGAATGGCAAAAAGTTCAATGAAGTTTGTTATCCTCACTGTAATATTTAGGGACATATCCTGATACAGAACAAACAGATTTATGTTAAGGTTTGCAGGAAATGATGTTGAAACGAACAATATTTGTGCATTGAGAGGCGTTCAGGTCTTCACATTTAAATATTAACTTTGGTCTTAAAAGAAAACATGTACCCGGATCATTCCAATGCAGATAAGATGCTCTGTCAGAGAGTCGGTGCAGACTCGATGGGCCGTAGGGCCTCCTTCTGCACTGCCGTGGGTTCGATGGTTCACGGGAATGCTGTGATCTTGGAATTCAGCATGTATAATGCACTCTTTATGATTCATCTCTTAGATTGTGACTCGCTTTTGCTAAGTGAATATGTGCTGGTCACATTGTAGTCTTTTCACACTCCAGTACCAGTCAATTAAAGGAAACTGAGTAGTTTACAGAGATTATGATGTCGTTTATAATTCTTCACTGTCTGTCTGAATGTTGTATAATCAATATTGTGTAATCAGTATTGTGTAAGCAATGTTGTGTAATCAATATTGTGCAAGAAATATTGTACAATCAGTATTGTGTAATTAATGTTGTGTAATCAAAGTTGTGTAATCAATATTGTTTAATCAATATTGTGTAATCAGTATTGTGTAATCAGTATTGTGTCATCAATATTCTGAATATTCCGGGGTACAAGTGTTTTAGGCGAGACAGAGGAGGGACCAAAAGAGGTGGGGGAGTAGCAGTATTAGTCAGAGAGCATATTACAGCGGTGCAGAGGGAGGACAATTCAGAGGGTTCGTGTAACGAGTCACTGTGGGTGGAGCTTAGAAACAGGAAGGGCACAGTCAGGATGTTGGGGGTATACTACAGGCCCCCCAACAGCCCAAGGGAAGTGGAAGAACGGATATGTCAGGAGATACTGGATAGGTGCAGGAAAAATAGGGTTGTTGTAGTGGGAGACTTCAATTTCCCTGGTATAGACTGGAAATCGCTTAGGGCTGGGAGTCTGAATGGGGAGGAATTTGTAAAATATGTACAGGAAGGTTCTTTGGAACAATGTGTAGATAGCCCGACGAGAGAGGGGCTATACAGGACCTAGTACTGGGGAATGAGCCCGGTCAGGTCTTCAAAGTTTCGGTAGGGGAACATGTGGCAAATAGTGACCACAATTCTGTTATCTTTAGGATAGTGATGGAAAATGATGAGTGGTGTCCCAAGGGTAAGGTGTTGGATTGGGGGAAGGCTAACCTAAGTGGGATTAGGCAGAAATTGGCAGCTGTTGATTGGGAGAGGCTGTCTGAGGGTAAATCCACATCTGGCATGTGGGAGTCTTTTAAGGAAGATTTGTTAGGGCTGCAGGATAGGCATGTGCCTGTAAAAAAGGATAGGAAGGGTAGGATTCGAGAACCATGGATAACCAGGGAAATTGAGGGATTGGTGAAAAAGAAAAGAGAGGCGTACGTTAGGTCCAGGCACCTAAAAACGGAGGGAGCTCTGGAGGAATACAAAGAAAGTAGGAAAGAACTCAAACGAGGAATTAGAATGGCAAAAAGGGGTCACGAAATGTCCTTGGCAGACAGGATTAAGGAGAATCCCAAGGCATTTTATTCATACGTTAGGAACAAAAGAGTTGTCAGGGAAAAAATCGGACCTCTCAGGGACAAAAGTGGGGAATTATGCTTAGAGCCCAAAGAAGTAGGGGAGATCCTAAATGAATACTTTGCGTCGGTGTTCGCAAAGGAGAGGAATGCGTTGACTGGGAGTGTCTCGGAGGGGAGTGTTGACCCGTTAGAGAAAATCTCCATTACAAGGGAGGAATATAAAGACTGACAAATCCCCAGGGCCTGATGGAATCTATCCAAGGCTGCTCAGGGAGACGAGAGATGAAATCGCTGGGCCTCTGATGCAAATCTTTGTCTCGTCACTGGACACAGGTGAGGTTCCAGAGGATTGGAGGATAGCTAATGTGGTCCCGTTATTTAAGAAGGGTAGGAAGGATAACCCGGGAAATTATAAGTCGGTGAGCTTGACCTCCGTGGTAGGGAAGTTGTTGGAGAGGATTCTTAGAGATAAGATGTATGCGCATTTAGAAAGGAATAAACTCATTAACGATAGTCAGCATGGTTTTGTGAGAGGGAGGTCATGCCTCACTAACCTGGTGGAGTTTTTTGAAGAAGTGACGAGAATGGTTGACGAGGGAAGGGCCATGGATGTCGTCTATATGGACTTTAGTAAAGGGTTTGACAAAGTCCCTCATGGTAGGTTGGTGCAAAAGGTTGGATCTCATGGGATAATGGGGGAGGTGGCTAGATGGGTGGAGAACTGGCTTGGTCACAGAAGACAGAGGGTGGTAGTGGAAGGGTCTTTTTCCGGCTGGATGCCTGTGACTAGTGGTGTTCCGTAGGGCTCTGTATTGGGACCTCTGCTATTTGTGATTTATATAAACGATCTGGAAGAAGGTGTAACTGGGGTGATCAGTAAGTTTGCGGATGACACGAAAATGGCTGGACTTGCAGATAGTGAGGAACATTGTCAGAGGCTACAGAAGGATACAGATAGGCTGGAAATTTGGGCAAAGTAATGGCAGATGGAGTTCAATCCAGATAAATGCGAAGTGATGCATTTTGGTAGAACTAACGTAGCGGGGAGCTATACGATAAATGGCAGAACCATAAAGGGTGTAGATACGCAGAGGGACCTGGGTGTGCAAGTCGACAGATCCTTGAAGGTGACGTCACAGGTGGAGAAGGTAGTGAATAAGGCACATGGCATGCTTGCCTTCATAGGACGGGGCATAGAGTATAAAAGTTGGGGTCTGATGTTGCAGTTGTATCGAACGTTGGTTTGGCTGCAATTGAAATACAGCGCCCAGTTCTGGTCGCCACACTACCAGAAGGACGTGGAGGCTTTGGAGAGAGTACAGTCGAGGTTGACCAGGATGTTGCCTGGTATGGAAGGGCTTAGTTATGAGGAGAAATTGGGTAAACTGGGGTTGTTCTCACTGGAAAGACGGAGGATGAGGGGTAACCTAATTGAGGTGTATAAAATTATGAAAGGCATAGTTAGGGTGAACGGTGGGAAGCTTTTTCCCAGTCCAGTGGTGACGGTCACGAGGGGTCATAGGTTCAAAGTGAGGGGGGGGGAAAGGTTTAACACGGATATCAGAAGGACGTATTTTACACAGAGGGTGGTGGGAGCCTGGAATGCGCTGCCGGGCAAGGTGATGGAGGCGGATACACTGGGAACCATTAAGAGTTATCTGGTTAGCCACATGAACGGAGTGGGAATGGAGGGATACAAAAGAATGGTCTAGTTTGGACCAGGGAGTGGCGGGGACTTGGAGGGCCGAAGGACCTGTTCCTGTGCTGTTTTGTTCTTTGTAATATTGTGTAATCATTGTTGTGTAATCGTTACTGTGTAATCAATGTTGTGTAATCAATACTGTGTAATCAATGTGTAATCAATACTGTGTAATCAATGTTGTGTAATCAATATTGTGTAATCAATGTTGTGTAATCAATACTGTGTAATCAATATTGTGTAATCAATGTTGTGTAATCAGTATTGTGTAATCAGTATTGTGTAATCATTATTGTGTAATCAATATTGTGAATTGAAGGTATTTGACCCAGATTATTTTAACGTGCGTCACTGAACACAGTACTTTAATTTAACAGCAAAGTTCCTTTTCTGACTGTCGATTCTGGGCAGTGGTTCGAGAATCGCCATTTTATTATGAAATAAGGGACCTTCTGTTTCCACTGTCTGTTTACTTTGGGAGGTATGGCTTCATCAAAAACAGAAAATAGTAGAAAATCTCAGCAGGTCTGACAGCATCTGTGAATCATAGAATCCCTATCGTGCAGAAAGAGGCCATTTGGCCCATTGAGCCTACACCGACAAGAATCCCACCCAGGCCCTATCCCCGTAACCCCACATATTTACCCTGCTAGTCCCCCGACACCAAGTGGCGATTTATCATGGTCGATCCACCTAACCTGCAGATCTTTGGACTGCGGGAGGAAACCGGAGCACCCGGAGGAAACCCACACAGACACGGAGGGAATGTGCAAACTCCACACAGACAGAAGAGAGAATAGAGACAATGCTTTGAGTCTGACGAAGGGTCACCCAGAGTTCAAACATTTGCTCTATTCTCTCCCCACAGATGCTGTCGGACCTGCTGAGTTTTTCCAGCATTTCCTGTTTTTATTTCAGCTTCCAGCATCCGCGGTATTTTGCTTTTATCTTACTGTTCATCAAAGATGGCATCGTTTACAGATTAAAGTTTATTTATTGGTCACAAGTAGGCTTATATTAACTTTGCAATTAAGTTAATTTTGTTGAAAAGTCACTTATTGCAAACGAGCTGCCAGAGGCAGTAGTGGAGGCGGGTACAATTTTCCCTTTCAAAAAGCATTTAGACAGTTACATGGGTAAGATGGGCTGCACGGTGGCACAGTGGTTAGCACTGCTGCCTCACAGCGGCAGGGACCCGGGTTCAATTCCAGCCTCAGGTCTCTGTCTGTGTGGAGTCTGCACGTTCTCCCCGTGTCTGCGTGGGTTTCCCCCGGGTGCTCCAGTTCCCTTCCACAGTCCAAAGGTGAGTAGGTTAGGTTGATTGGCCATAGTAAATTGCCCCTTAGTGTCAGGTGGACTAGCATGATAAATGTGTGGGGTTACAGGGATAGGGTCTGGGTGGGATTGTGATTGGTGCAGACATGATGGGCCAAATGGCCTCCTTCTGCACAATAGGGATTCTATGATTTCTATGGGTATAAAGGGATATGGGCCAAATGCGGGCAATTGGGACAAGCTTATTGGTGAAAACTGGGATGTGTGGACAAGTTGGGCCAAAGGGCCTGTTTCCATGCTGTAAATCTCTGAATCCACTGTGAAAATCCCCAAGTCGCCACACTCCGGAACGTGTTCGCATGTACTTAGGGAGAATTTAGCATGGCCAATACACCTGACCAGCATGTCTTTGGACACTAAGGGGCAATTTAGCATGGCCAATCCCCCTAACCTGTACACCTTTGCACAATAAGGGCCCGATTTTACCATTTTGATTCCAAGCGCTGAATCTGGACGCAATTCAGATCTGACTTGGAAATCTGTTCTCCGGGGGCCCCATACGCACTTACCCTGGAAAAAACATTGTGAGTCTGAATCGCTCTGTGGGCGGGGCTTCTCGCTCTCGAAACGCTGCAACTCCGATCGGAGCTCTGAACTGCGCGTGCGCAGTGAGAAATACATCTGAAATGGGCGCCCCTGTCACATCGCTCCCGGGCAGCAACAAGCGGATAAAGTGACCTGGGAGCGAAAAGTGGGAGTGATGGCCCCCACAGACATCGCCCCACCCCACAACATAACTGTCCCCCTTTACACCCACCTCCCCTACTACCCAGACCGATCGCGACCCCTTACCCCCCCCCCCCCCCACCGATCACCCGCAGACTGGCAATGGCAACCCTCCCACCCCTGCCCCCTTCACCAGAGAATGATCTGATCCACCTCCCCCCATGACCAGAGAATGATCTGATCCACCTCCGGCCTCCCGCACCCACACCCCCTCTCCCCCCACCACTGATCTGAGTCAGAGAGCCGCCAGAAGCTCTGATCTTACCTCCCCAGAGCTGGACTGCCCGAAACAGACGTTTGCCGAGCACATCTGTTCCGTGCCGAATCTGGATGGGCGAACGCGATGGTAAGGGGGGAAATGCAGGTAAGATTGGGCATCCAGCTCATTAAGTCAATTTAAATGCATCACCCATTTCGGGCGCGGTTCGGATCGCGGCCATTTTCGGGCCTTGGTAAAGTGGACATCTCTACGGATTGTACTGATCGCCTCACACCTGACTTTGCCAAGTTTTCGCACCGTTAAGGCAATTTAACATGGCCAATCAACCGATCCTCCATATCTTTGGACACTAAGGGGCAAGTTAGCATGGTTAATCCACCTATCCTTCTCATCTTTGGACACGACACAACCTGCTGTTCTGAGGCTTTATCCCGCTGGCAAATCAGACCATGAGGCCCTTAGTGTGGTGTAACATAACCGATGTGTCGTGCCAAAATCAGTATTGTTCATTCTCAGTGTGTGGGCATTGCTGACTTTAGTGTCCATCCTTGGACATTCATCGTTGGAGCTTTCTTACAACCACAGGGCTTACTCAGTCACTTCAGAGGACAGTTGAGTCAACCACATTGGTGTGGGGCTGGAGTCACGTAGAGTTGAGCCTGGGTAAGGACCTCTCCCGAAGTACATCAGTGAACTGGTCAGGTTTTTACAACAACCCATCAACTTCACCGTTATTTTCACTGACTTATTTCCAGATTTTACAAACTGAATTCAAATGTTTAAACCCCCGTTCTCTGGCCCAGCTCAACACGAAGGTGCCCGAAAATTCCTCTTATTCTGCTTACACCCCAACATTAATAAATCTTGATATTCAGAAAAAGATTGATCCTTCGTGGGGTGTCACAGCGCCAGGGACCTGGGTTCGATTCCTGGCCTCGGGTCACTGTTTGTGTGGAGTTTGCACGTTCTCCCCCCGTGTCTGCGTGGGTTTCCTCCGGGTGCTCCGGTTTCCTCCCACACTCCAAAGATATGCAGGTTAGGTGGATTGGCAATCCTAAATTGCCCCTTAGTGTCAGGGAGACTAGCTAGGGTAAATGCATGGGGTGACAGGGACAGGGCCTGGATGGGATTGTGGCCAGTGCAGACTCGATGGGCTGAATGGCCTCCTTCTGCACTAGAATTCTATGATTCATTGTGGCATGCGTGCTAAATTCAGCATGACCAATTCACCTAACCTGCAAATCTTTGGACAGTAAGGGGCAATTAGCATGGCCAATCCACCTAACCCGCACATCTGTGGACACTAAGGGGCAATGTAGAATGGCCAGTCCACCAATCCAGTACATCTGTGGACACTAAGGGGCAATGTAGAATGGCTAATCCACCGAACCAGTACATCTGTGGACACTAAGGGGCAATGGAGAATGGCCAATCCACCTGTCCAGTATATCTGTGGACACTAAGGGGCAATGTAGAATGGCCAATCCACCTAACCCGCACATCTGTGGACACTAAGGGGCAATGTAGAATGGCCAATCCACCGAACAGCACGTTTTTCAGACTGTGGGAGGAAACCGGAGCAGCCGGAGGAAACTCACGCAGACATGGGGAGAACATTCAGACTCCGCACAGACAGTGACCCAAGCCGGGAATCGAACCTGTGTCCCTGGTGCTGTGAGGCAGCATAGCTCATCCAATTAGCCAGGCAGCAGGTTATATTAGTCTTGGCATTCTGCAACGTGATCGGATTCATTGAACTGTCATGGTTTTTTCACTATCTGTTTAAATTTCCAAGGATTATCACATTAAAAGCATCTTTGGGAAATGTCTGAGTGAATAACCCATCGCCCCCATGACTGTTTTGGAGGAGTTGAACAACAGGAACTGAACTGAAGGATGTTTTTCTTACCATAAAAGTCAGATCCATAACCTGATGTGAAGAAGACAGATTTATGTTAAATCTTGGATAAAATTATTTCAAAATCAACATGCTTAAAGATATTTATGCCTTAAGAACAAAGAAAAGTGCTGCAGAGGAACAGACCCTTCGATGTTCACTCTCCCATGTATCTCTTGGAATGGGATTGATTTTGCTGTGTAAACAAGTGTTGATTGTATCGGGAGGTTTAACACTCAAGCATCAGTGAATAAGTATAAAGGTTATTTATTCGTGTCACAAGTAGGCTTACATCAACACTGCAATGAAGTTACTGTGAAAATCCCACAGTTGCTACACTCCGGCTCCAGTTTGGTTAATACTGAGGGAGTATTTAGCATGGCCAATGTATCTAACCAGCACTTCTATGGGGCTTTGGAAGGAAACCGGAGCGCCCGGAGAAAACTCATGCAGACACGGGGAGAACATGCAGACTCCGCACAGACAGTGACCCAAGCCGGGAATCGAACCTGTGTCCCTGGTGCTGTGAGGCAGCATAGCTAATCCAATTAACCAGGCAGCAGGTAATATTAGTCTTGGCATTCTACAATGTGATCGGATTCATTGAACTGTCATGATTTTTTCACTATCTGTTTATATTTCCAAGGATTATCACAGTAAAAGCATCTTCGGGAAATGTCTGAGTGAATAACCCATCGCCCCCAAGCAGCCTATCAGGAATCACAGTGGAGAACAATGTAGGGCATCTTACGGGAAAGGGGCAGCAGATTTAAAACAGACATGGGGAGAAATTACTTCTCTCAATGGGTGGTGAATCTGTGGAATTCATTACCTCGGAGTGCGGTGGATGCTGGGACATGGTAAATTTGAGGAGACAGACAGAGTTTTAATTAGTAATGGATTGGAGCATGGGCTGGAGGGCGGTGTAGGGGGGGGGGGCTGTCTGGTAATGGGAAGGGTGGGGGGCTGGGTATTATCGTACTTGTTGCGCCCCTGATAGTTAAGGGTTTACCCGGCGATTGTCCAGAAGGCCTATTCGACTGGAGAATTGTGCTGTGCCTGCTACCATCTGACAAACTGATTTCAATCACTGACATCAGATCATAGTTACAATGAAAACATTAGGAGGGGGAAAAAACTCTTGTAACTTTGGATTTTATATTAAAGGCGCAGACGGTGCCCCATATGGGACAGCCCCACACGCCCTACCCTCACCCCCACCCCAAATAAACACCCCACTCCCCTCGGTATTCCATGTTCATCCAGCAGAAGGGACTCTTCAGTTCTGGGCAATAAAATTAAACAAAACTTACTCCAACTTGTAAATGAGACAAAACGTTTCAATAATGAAACTTCATTACTCCAACACTCGAGGCCTCACCCTGGACCATTCCAAGCTCCCACAAACCACAGCAGCTTCTTACTTATACTGAGTCAGCTGGTCAGCTGACCACCACATCATTTTCTCATTGGTTACATAGTTTACTGGGTCAGCTGACCCTTACAGCTTGTTCCCATTGGTCACTGCAACAGATCCAATGTGGTTCTATTGGTTGTTACATTGGTTCCATTCTAATATTCCACTCACACCCGCCTCTCCCACCACCTGATCCCCACCAACACAACCAGCCTGAACCCATCACTTCCCGGCCACTCCATGACCTCAGCAACACTCAGAGAATCATAGAATCACATGGCGCAGAAGAGGCCCTTCGGCCCATCGAGTCTGCACCGATGCATGAAATGCCTTGACTTGCCCACGTAATCCCGTTTACCAGCACCTGGTCCATAGCCCTGAATATTATGGCTGTGCCAAGTGCTCATCCAGGCACTTTTTAGAGGATGTGAGGCAACCCACCTCCACCACCCTCCCAGGCAGCGCATTCCAGACCCGTCACCACCCTCTGGGTAAAAGGGTTTTTCCTCACATTCCCCCTTAAACCTCCTGCCCCTCACCTTGAACCTATGTCCCTCGTAACTGACTCTCAACTAAGGGAAACAGCTGCTCAAAGAACAAAGAACAATACAGCACAGGAACAGGCCATTCGGCCCTCCAAGTCCGCGCCACTCCCTTGTCCAAACGACACCATTATTTTGTATCCCTCCATTCCCACTCCGTTCATGTGGCTATCTCGATAAGTCTTAAACATTCCCAGTGTGTCCGCCTCCACCACCTTGCCCGGCAGCGCATTCCAGGCCCCAGCACCCTCTGTGTAAAATACGTCCTTCTGATATCCGTGTTATACCTCCCCGCGCCCCCCCCCCTCACCTTGAACCTATGACCCCTCGTGAACGTCACCACCGACCTGGGGAAAAGCTTCCCACTGTTCACCCTATCTATGCCTTTCATAATTGTATACACCTCGATTAGGTCACCCCTCATCCTCTGTCTTTCCAGTGAGAACAACCCCAGTTTATCGCTGCTCCTTATCCACTCTGTCCATGTTCCTCATAATCTTGAAAACCTCGATCAGGTTGCCCCTCAGTCTTCTCTGCTCCAACGAAAACTGCCCAAGCCTATCCAACCTCTCTTCATAAAACCTTGAGATAGAGGAACAGGCTTTGGCCATTCGGCCCATCGAGTCTGCTCCGCCATTCAATCATGGCTGATATGATTCTCATCCCCATTCTCCTGCCTTCTCCCCATAACCCTTGATTCCTTTATTGATCAAATACCTATCTATCTCTATCTTAAAGACACTCAATGACCTGGCCTCCACAGCCCTCTGTGGCAATGAATTCCACAGATTCACCACTCTCTGGCTGAAGAAATTCCTCCTTATCTCCGTTTTAAAGGATCGTCCCTTTAGCCTGAGGTTATGCCCTCTGGTTCTAGTTTTTCCTATGAGTGGAAACATCCTCTCCACGTCCACGATATCCAGGCCTCGCAGTATCCTGTAAGTTTCAATAAGATCCCCCTCATCCTTCTAATCTCCAATGAGTACAGATCCAGAGTCTTCAACCGTTCCTCATACAACAAGCTCTTCATTCCAGGGATCATTCTTGTGAACTTCATGTGGATCCTTTCCTAGGCCAGCAGATCCTTCCTCAGATACTGGGCCCAAAACCACTCACAATACTCCAAATAGAGCCTTATACAGCCTCAGAAGTCCATCCCTGCTCTTGTATTCCCGCGCTCTCGACATGCTAACTGAACATTTAAGAAAAACTTGGACGGGTTCATGGATGAGAGGGATGTGGAGGGATATGGTCCAAGTGCAGGTCAGTGGGACGAGGCAAAAAATGGTTCGGCACAGACAAGAAGGGCCAAAAGGCCTGTTTCTGAGCTGTAATTTTCTATGGTTCTATGAACCTACACGTTAACCTTCAGAGAATCTTGAACAAGGACTCCCTGGTCCCTTTGTGCTTCAGATTTATGATCTGGAATTTATATAAATGATCTGGAATTTATATAAATGATCTGGAAGAAGGAGTAACTGGGGTGATCAGTAAGTTTGCGGACGACACAAAACTGGCAGGACTTGCAGATAGTGAGGAACATTGTCAGAGGCTACAGAAGGATATAGATAGGCTGGAAATTTGGGCAAGGAAATGGCAGATGGAGTTCAATCCTGATAAATGCGAAGTGATGCATTTTGGTGGGAATAATGTAGGAAGGAGCTACACGATAAATGGAAGAACCATAAAGGGTGTAGAGACGCAGAGGGACCTGGGTGTGCAAGTCCACAGATCTTTGAAGGTGACGTCACAGGTGGAGAAGGTGGTGAAGAAGGCATATGGCATGCTTGCCTTTATAGGACGGGGCATAGAGTATAAAAGTTGGGGTCTGATGTTGCAGATGTATAGAACGTTGGTTCGGCCGCATTTGGAATACTGCGTCCAGTTCTGGTCGCCACACTACCAGAAGGACGTGGAGGCTTTGGAGAGAGTACAGAGGAGGTTTACCAGGATGTTGCCTGGTATGGAGGGGCTTGGTTATGAGGAGAGATTGGGGAAACTGGGGTTGTTCTCCTTGGAAAGACGGAGGATGAGGGGAGACTTAATAGAGGTGTATAAAATTATGAAAGGCAGAGATAGGGTGAACGGTGGGAAGCTTTTCCCCGGGTCGGTGGTGACGTTCACGAGGGGTCATAGGTTCAAGGTGAAGTGGGGGAGGTTTAACACAGATATCAGAAGGACATATTTCACACAGAGGGTCGTGGGGGCCTGGAATGTGTTGCCGGGCAAGGTGGTGGAGGCGGACACACTGGGAACGTTTAAGACTTATCTAGACAGCTATATGAACGGAGTGGGAATGGAGGGATACAAAAGAGTGGTCTAGTTTGGACCAGGGAGCGGCGCGGGCTAATTGTTCCTGGTTTCTCGTTTCAAGGCTTCATTCTATGATCATCTTGCTGGTGCCAGTACAGAGTGAGACTGTGGATAGTTGGGAACCTGTCTCGGGGGCAGGGAATTCATATGGTGTTCGTGGAAGTGGAAATAACTAGGGTTGGGAAGCATTTTCCGATCGGGGCCATTGTGATCTCCTGGACTCGTTTCGATCGCCTCAGGGGGTCGGAGAGGAATTTCCCAGATTTATTTTCCCCATATTGGCCCTGGGGTTTTTCACTCTGGGTTTTCGCCTCTCCCTGGAGATCACATGGTCTGGAATGGGGGGGTGGGGGTGAGTTAATATGTTGTAATGAACAAAGCATCGTAGCTGTGAGGGACAGCTCGGTGGATAGGATATTGGTATGTAGATAGGCTGGGAAATTGGGCGGGGATCCTGGATTCAGGATTCAATCCTGGACCGGGGAGCGGCGCGGGCTTGGAGGGCCGAATGGCCTGTTCCTGTGCTGTATTGTTCTTTGTTCTTTGATTGCCTGAGCATTTCCCCAATTAGTAAATAGTCTATGCCTCCATTTCTCCTTCCAATGTTTATAATCTCACACTTTTCCACGTTATATTCCATCTGCCACTTCTTTGCCCACTCTCCTAGCCTATCCAAGTCTTTGTGCAATCCCCCTGCTTCCTCAATACTATCTCTCCCTCTGCATATCTTTCCATCATCTGCAAACTTGGCAACAGTGGCTTCATTTCGTTCTTCCAAATCGTGAATGTTTATTGTGAAAAGTTGTGGTCCCAGCACCGACCCTTGAGGCCCACCACTAGTCACCGGCTGCCATCCTGAAAAAGACCCGTTTATCCCCACTCTCTGCCTTCTGCCAGTCAACCAATCCTCTATCCATGTCAGCATCTTACCCTTAACACCACGGGCACCTAACTTATTTAAAAGTCTCCGATGTGGCACCTTGTCAAAGGCCATTTGGAAATCCAAATAAATCAGGGCCACTGGTTCTCCTTTATCTAACTTCCTTGTTACCTCCTCAAAGAACTCTAACAGATTTGTCAGACATGAGCTCCCCTTGATAAAGCCGTGCTGACTCAGTCCTACTTTATCATGCACTTCCAAGTACTCTGTGATCTCATCTTTAATAATGGACTCTAAAATCTTGCCAATGAACGAAGTCAGTCTCACCGGCCTATAATTTCCCATCTGCTGCCTCCCTCCCTTCTTAAACAGCGCTGTTACATCAGCTAATTTCCAGTCCTCTGGTACCCTCCCTGCCTCCAGTGATTCTTTTGCTTTTATGCTGTCCTTTACTTTCCTCGTCAGCCATGGAAGCTTCGTCCTCTCTTTAGCAGGTTTCCTCCTCCTTGGGATGAATTTCTGTTGTGCCTCCCGAATAACCACCCCCCCCCCACCCAAAACTCCTGTAATTGCCGTTCCACTGTCTCCCCTGCTCGGCTCCCTTTCCAATCAACTCTGGCCAGCTCCTCCCTCATGTCTTTGCAGTTTCCTTTATTTAATTGTCATATTCTTGCATCTGATTGCAGTTTCTCCCTCTCAAACTACAGGGTAAATTCTATCATATTGTGGTCAATGCTCTCTCAGGGTCACTTCACCTTAAGTTCCCTAATCAAATCTGCCTCATTACACATCACCAACTCCAGAATTCCCGTTTCCCCAGTAGGCTCTGTCACAAGCTGCTCCAAAAAAGCATCTCTTATACATTCCACAAATTCCTTTTCTTGGGACCCACTACCTCCCGGATTTTCCCAGGCCACCTGCATATTGAAGTCCCCCATAATTATTGTAATATTGCCTTTTTATGTGCCTTTTCTATCTCCAGATTTATTTTCTGCCCCTCATCCTGACTCCTGCTTGGAGACCTGTACATAACTCCCATCAGGGTCTTTTTACCATTGTTTCTCTCAACTCTACCCACAGAGATTCTCTGCCTTCTGATCCTGTATCGCTTCTTGCTATTGATTTAACGCCATTCCTTCCGAACAATGCAACTCCGCCTCATTTGCCCATCTGCCTGTCCTTCTAATAAGACACCTATCCTTGGATATTTAGATGCCAGCCCTGATCCCCTTGCAGCCACGTCTCTGTGATGCCCACAACATCGTACCGGCCAATTTCAATGTGCGCAACAACCTCATTTACCTTGCTTGATATACTGCACGCATTCAGGTACAACACCCTCAGTCCCGCATTGAGGTACAACACCCTCAGTCCCGCATTGAGGTACAACACGCTCAGTCCCGCATTGAGGTACAACACCCTGAGTCCCGCATTGACCACCTCCCTTCTCATTCCTGTCACCTTTATTTTGCTCTGCCTGAGGTTAGATTCCTGCCACCTTCTATACTCTCTGTTCTATTATGTGGGAGGCCAGGAAGGCCTGGTATCAACAGCTCCTCCGCTGATGGAGGGGACAGGGAACTCGACATTGGTTATTGACGACAGGCGGGAAGACGATCAAACGTTGGTGGGTTCATCGAGGCCTCACTCACCAGAGAGGATCTTAAAACTGGCTCCAGTCCCCAGGCATCAACCCCCAAGGGGTTGTCACTCCCCCTGATCAGGTCTATGTGAGATGGACATAAGGATCAGGAATGAACTATGGGATGTATTATATTGTAAATATGCTGTGGATTCTGCACCAAGACTGGATGAAGTGAATAGAGAAAAATGTTCGCAAATGGTTTCAAATGCTGTTGCTGTACCGGGGGGTGTGGGGGTGGGGTGGGAGAGGTGTTACTTACAGGGGAGTGTGTTATATATTTTGGGGCTTTCTTTCAGGGAACGGGCCATGTGATCTCAGGTGTGGGGTGAGCTGTTGGGATCCTCCCAGATTGGGCAGTCAATATTTGGAGTGTTGTGTGAACAGATGGAATAAAGAGTTGTGTCCCTGACACCTGACTGTGGAGTCGATATTGAAGAGAATCCTCAGAACCACAGGACATAAACAAACAGTCTCGATCCCAGTGCTGTACAACTCTACCAGTAGCTTCAATCCTCTATGTCCCCATCTCACACTCTCCTCAAGGAGCTGACTGTCTGTCCCAGTGTCCCCATCTCACACTCTCCTCGAGGTGCTGACTGTCTGTCCCAGTGTCCCAGTGTCCCTCTCACACTCTCCTCAAGGTGCTGACTGTCTGTCCCGATGTCCCGTGTCCCCCTCTCACACTCTCTTCAAGGTGCTGCTGACTCCGTTCAGGTGTCCCGGTGTCCTTCTCCCACGCAGTCCTCAACTCACCCTTGCCTCCTTACAACCTCACAAGAGAAAACAAGAATGTGAAGCTTCTTGATCAGGTTCTTCTGTACATAAAACTGAGAGCTAGTTCTATCTGAAGCCTCAGATTGTACTGTACATAACACTGAGAGATAGTTCTATCTGAAGCCTCAGATTGTACTGTGCATAACACTGAGAGATAGTTCTATCTGAAACCTCAGATTGTACTGTTCATAACACTGAGAGATAGTTCTATCTGAAGCCTCAGATTGTACTGTGCATAACACTGAGAGATAGTTCTATCTGAAGCCTCAGATTGTACTGTGCATAACACTGAGAGATAGTTCTATCTGAAACCTCAGATTGTACTGTTCATAACACTGAGAGATAGTTCTATCTGAAGCCTCAGATTGTACTGTTCATAACACTGAGAGATAGTTCTATCTGAAGCCTCAGATTGTACTGTACAAAACACTGAGAGATAGTTCTATCTGAACCCTCAGATTGTACTGTACGTAACACTGAGAGATAGTTCTATCTGAAGCCTCAGATTGTACTGTACGCAACACTGAGAGATAGGTCTATCTGAAGCCTCAGATTGTACTGTACATAACACTGAGAGATAGTTCTATCTGAAGCCTCAGATTGTACCGTTCATAACACTGAGAGATAGTTCTATCTGATGACTCGAGCTAAGACTGTACTGTACGTAATGCTGAGAGATTGATCCGTGTGAAGTCCTATACTAAGATTGTTCTGTCCATGAGCGGTACATAAGATCTGCTACAACCTGGATTAAGCAGACAATATCAACCCTGATTGAAGTTAACTTCATCTAAAGACCACGACCATGATACCCATCAGACAATAAGATATAAGAGCAGAATGAGGCCATTCGGCCCGTCGAGCCGGCTCCACCATTCAATTCTGGCTGATAGTTTCTCAAACCCATTTTCCTGCTTTCTCCCCGTAACCCTTGATCGCTGTACCAGTCAAGAACCTATTTATCTCTTTATTAAATACAGTCAATGATCTGGCCTCCACAGCCTTGTGTGGCGATGAATTCCACAGATTCACCACCCTCTGTCTGAAGAAATTCCTCCTCGTCTCAGTTCTGAAGTAAGAAGTCTCACAACAGCAGGTTAAAGTCCCACAGCTTTATTTCGAATCACGAGCTTTCGGAACGCTGCTCCTTCATCAGGTGAGTGGGCAACTGGTGTTGTGAGACTTCTTACTGCGCACACCCCAGTCCAACACCGCCATCTCCACATCACATTTCTAAAGGGCCATCCCTTCCCTCTGAGTCTCTGCCCTCGGGTCCAAGTCTCCCCAACTAATGGAAACATCTTCCCCAAGTGCACTCTATCCAGGCCTTTCATTATTCTGTAAGTTTCAATGTGATCCCCTTCCTCATACTTCCAAACTGCATCAAGTATGGAACCCCAGTCCTCAGACGCTCCTCATGCGTCAAGTCTTTCATTCCCCGGATCATTCTTGTGAACCTGCTCTGGACCCTCTCCAAGGCCAGCACATCCTTCCTTAGATACGGGGACCAAAATTGCTGACAATATTGTGAATGCGGTCAGACCAGTGTCTTATAAACCCTCAGCAGTACACCCCGGCTTTTGTATTCTCGTCGTCTCGAAATTAACGCTAGCAGAGTGATCTCTTCTATATCGAATTAATATTGACCCTACATGATTTCCAACTTTCCATCCCTCCCTGACCCTCAACACACCATCGAGGCTGTAACGGTTCTCCGTTGGGGATAAAAAGTGTTGGATTGAAGGGGGTTAAGTGAAGCTGTTTGTTTAGTGACTGGAATTGATGTGAGTCTCCATGGATCCGATTAGTGTGCCTGGAGGGATTTCCCTCTTCTATTAATCAGGGATTCCGTTCAATGTGTTGTCCCATTGAGTCAGCGGGAGCGGCAACTCCGACACCAACAGAGATCAGCGGCTGTGGAGAGAGAGGGAGGGAGAGGAGAGATCAGAATCTGGGAGCAATGGATTGGAGTCTTCCAACAATGGATCAGAATCTGGGAACAATGGATTGGAGTCTTCCAACAATGGATCAGAACAGAGTCATAGAGGTTTACAGCATGGAAACAGGCCATTCGGCCCAACTTGTCCATACCACCCTTTTTTTTAAACTCATAAACTAACCCCAATTGCCCGCATTTGGCCCATATCCTTCTGTACCCATGTAACTATCTAAATGCTTTTTAAAAGACAAAATTGGACCCGCCTCTACTACTACATCTGGCAGCTTGTTCCAGTCACTCACCACCCTCTGTGTGAAAACATTGCCCCTCTGGACACTTTTGTATCGCTCCCGTCTCACCTTAAACCTGTGCCCTCTCGAATCTGAGAACAATGAACCGGAATGTTCCAACAATGGATCAGAATCTGGGAACAATTGATTGGAATCTTCCAACAATGGATCAGAATCTGGGAACAATGAACCGGAATGTTCCAACCAAGGACAGGAGTTTATTCTATTGGATTTCGGAGTTTACTGATGATTATTGGTGGTTGACATCAGCTGATCGCTTTGAATCTCTACTGAGGGTGATTCAATGCTTTTACTATCCCCTCCTGGCGATTGTTGGTGTTCCGGGTAAGTCTCTGGCTGGAATTGGACCGGCCCGACCGCCACGGGAATCGGTGCAGACGAAGGGCGGAGAATGGGAAGGTCTGTTGAACACGGGTGGGATTTTGCAGCTTGGGGAAGAGTGAGGCTGTAAACTCCCGTCCCCTGTGTCCAGTTCCTAATTCGAGAAAGGCTGCTTAACTGTATTGATTTTCTTGTCATTTACTGTCCTGTGTTTGCTGCTCTTGTTGAATCTCTGTATCCGGTTATTAATTCTTTCAGCCACTGACAATTGTCTCAGTGTCTATGGGCTGGGATGTCTTCTGAGTGCTGTGATTTTCCATAGACATGCGACCTCAAACACTATTCCTTCGTGCGTAAAAGATTGAGACAGAATCCTTTTCACCCTCTGCATATAACACCAGTTCACCCACCCAATCACCAGGCCGCAGAATCAATTTTATTGGTCATATCTGCACAGCAGGATCTCACAGAGAGAGAACATATTTCATTAAATTTGAAATTTATTCATCAGTGTCACAAGTGTGCGAACATTAACATTGCAATGAAGTTACTATAAAAATCCCCGAGTCACCACACTCCAGCGCCTGTTCAGGTACACTGAGGGAGAATTTAGCACGGCCAATGCACCCAACCAGCACAACTTTCAGATAGTGGGAGGAAACTGGAGCACCCGGAGGAAACCCACGCAGACATGGGGAGAACATGCAGAATCTGCACAGACAGTGGCCAAGCCTGCAATTGAACCAGGACCTCTGGTGCTGTGAGGCAGCAATGCTATCCCGTGTGCCACCACAAGCTCTCCGAGAGCAACAGGAACACAAACACACAGACACACCCAAACGCACATACATTAATGCACACATTTGTTGATAGAAGCAATCAGACTTAGACACTTACTCCCACTCACACAAATTCAAGAACCAAAATTGCTGCAACACTCCAGAATAACGCACACTTAGGAACACTCATCAGGTACTCTGTTGCTCACACACAAACACGCACACACACACATGCATACTGGTACAGACAATATAGACACACGCAACACACACACGGTAGGGGGGCAGGATAACAGCTACTCCCTGTCCATTGATGGTGGGGTGATCAAGTAAAACCGCGTGACAGCCTGGAACTCAGGTCCACGTCCCATTTCTCACCTCTTGCAACCTTCACCGGCAATGGATAAACAGCGGATTCAGTCTCCTGAATTCAGCCCATTTCCGGCAAGAGGCTGAATAAATTATTTCAATTAATATTAAAACAAATTTAAATGAAATTAGCGAGCCTGGGATGGAATTGTGCGCCACACTTGCCTTTGCAGCCTCACCGGGAGAGGTTGGGTCCGGTGAGGAAAACAGCTGGCCACATGTATGAGGACGAGTCATGATGACCTCGCCGGGAGAACTGAAGGGCATTGAGGACACCGGGCAAGGTCGAGGGCAAAGGTAGGTGCCCCTTGGGCAATGCCCACCGGGCAGTACCAGGGAGTGGGGCATGAGGTGGTGGGGTCTACAGGGGCGGAGCCTGAAGGCAGCGGGGCCGACTCTGAACGGAGTTGCTGGGTCGGAGAGGGTCCCGTTACCACTCTGCCCGCTGTCTGTGGGGTGGGGTGGTCCCCGCTGCCACTCTGCACGTGATTGGTGTTGGGAGGGAGGGGGACATTACTGCCTCTCTGCGTGGACTGTAGGGGTAGGGAGGGGGTCTCGCTGCCTCTCTGCATGCACAGTGGGGTAGGCAGGGGGTTTCGCTGCCTCTCTGCATGCACAGTGGGTTAGGGAGGGGTTCTCGCTGCCTCTCTGAATGGACAGTGGGGGTAGGGAGGGGGGCATCACTGCCTCTCTGCATGCACAGTGGGGTAGGGAGGGGATCTCGCTGCCACTCTGCATGCACAGTGGTGTAGGGAGGGGGTTTCGCTGCCTCTCTGCATGCACAGTGGTGTAGGGAGGGAGTTTCGCTGCCTCTCTGCATGCACAGTGGGGTAGGGAGGGATTCTCGCTGCCTCTCTGCATGGACAGTGGGGGTAGGGAGGGGGGCATCACTGCCTCTCTGCATGCACAGTGGGGTAGGGAGGGGGTCTCGCTGCCACTCTGCATGCACAGTGGGGTAGGGTGGGGGTGGGTTTCGCTGCCTCTCTGCATGCACAGTGGGGTAGGGAGGGGTTCTCGCTGCCTCTCTGCATGGACAGTGGGGGTAGGGAGGGGGCATCACTGCCTCTCTGCATGCACAGTGGGGTAGTGAGGGGGTCTCGCTGCCACTCTGCATGCACAGTGGGGTAGGGAGCGGGTTTCGCTGCCTCTCTGCATGCACAGTGGGGTAGGGAGGGGGTCTCGCTGCCTCTCTGCATGCACAGTGGGGTAGGGAGGGGTCTCGCTGCCTCTCTGCATGCACAGTGGGGTAGGGAGGGTTCTCGCTGCCTCTCTGCATGCACAGTGCGGTAGGAAGGGTTATCCCTGCCTCTCTGCATGCACAGTGGGGTAGGAAGTGTCCTCGCTGCCTCTCTGCATGCACAGTGGGTTAGGGAGGCGTGCCCTGCTGACACTCTGCATGCAATTGGTATGGGGGAATGGAGGGTGATTGGTCCAGGTGGTGGGGAGGGGGCTGGGTCTATATCTGGTCGGGGGCTGCTCAGAAAGAGCTGAGGACCCCCGGACTACCTGGGGGCAGCTGCTGTGTTGAAGCGAGCTGCAGCAGCAGAGAGCTGACAGATGTCTCTCTCAGACCAGGCAGCTCACTGCTGGCAGCAATTGCGTATTTGCAACCAAATAGGTTTGGTACATGGTCGGTATCCCAGCCAGCGCTGTGAGAGCTGCAAGTGATGGGGCCACTGCTGTGGGTGGCCTAACAGCCATCGAGTTTTAACAGCCCAAAATGAGGCCATTCGGCCATTATGTCTGAACTGGTCATCAAACACCTATCCAATCGAATCCCATTTTCCAGCACTCGATCCACAGCCTTGTCATCGAGTTTACAGAATGGAAACAGGCCCTTCGGCCCATCTTATCCATGCTGCCCTTTCTTTTAAAACTCCTAAACTAATCCCAATTGCCCACATTTGCCCGATATCCCTCTATACCCATCGTGCCCATTTAACTATCTAAACGCTTTTTAAAAAATAAAATTGTACCCGCCTCTACTACTGCCTCTGGCAGCTTGTTCCAGACACTCACCACCCTCTGTGTGAAAAAATTGCCCCTCTGGACCCTTTTGTATCTTTCCCCTCTCACCTTAAATCTATGCCGTCTAGTTTTAGACTCCCCTACCTTTCGGAAAAGATATTGACTATCGAGCTGATCTGTGCCCCTCATTATTTTATAGACCTCTATAAGTTAACCCCTCAGCCTCCTACGCTCCAGAGGAAAAAGTCCCAGTCTATTCAGACTCTCCTTATAACTCAATCCATCAAGTCCCAGTAGCATCCGAGTAAATCTTTTCTGCACTCTTTCTAGTTTAATAATTATATGCTCTGGCGTTTGAATTGCTGATCTAAATGCCTATTGTGGTTGTTCCCGCTTCTACCATCCTTTCAGGCCGTGAGCTGTAGATCCCAGCACCCTGTGGATGGAAACATTTTCCCTCAAATCCACACAAAAATCTGCCCTTTACCTTAAATCCACGCCCCTCTGGTTATTGACACCTCTACGAAAGGGAAAATGTTTCTTCCTATCCGTGTGACACATAATTTTGTTCATATCACTCAGTTCCCCCCGCCCCCCCCCCGCCCCCACCTGAAAGCATTCCCCACCACCACCCACTACACCCACTCCACCTCCAGCCGTCTCTGCTCTAAGGTAATAAACCCAGCCTAACCAGCCTCTCCTCAGAGCTGAAACTCTCCAGCCCAGGCAGCATCCTGGTGAATCTCCTCTCCACCGTCTCCAGTGTAATCATATCCTTCCTGTAGTGTGATGACCAGAGCTGCACACAGTTCTCTTGCTCTGGTCTAACCAGCGTTTTATAAACTTCCATCATCACCTCCCGGCTCTTATATTCTATGCTGCGGCTGCTAAAGGCAAGTATCCTACATGTCGTCTTAACCACCTCATCTACCTGTCTTGCTGCTTTTAAGGATCCACATATCTGCACCCCAAATTCATTCTGGTCCTCTGCACTTCCTCACACTCGACCGGACATGGTACATTTCCTTGCCCGGATAGTCGTCCCAAATGCATGGCCTCACATTCGTCAGGTGTAAATTACATTTGCCCATTTGCCCAGCCTTTCAGTTTCCTCAGCACGGTGGCACAGTGGTTAGCACTGCTGCCCCACAGCGCCAGGGACGTGTGTTCCATTTCTGGCTTGGACCACATTTGTGTGGAGTTTGCACATTCTCCCCGTGTCTGCATGGGTTTCCTCTGGGTGCTCCAGTTTCCGCCCACAGTCGGAAGACTTGTGGGTTAGGTGGATTGGCCAGGATACACTGGACTTACTGTCAGGGAGAATTGCTTGGGTAAATGTATGGGGTTCAGGGGATATCGCCTGGGTGGGATTGTGCTCAGTGCAGACTCGATGGGCTGAATGGCCTCCTTCTGCACTGTAGGATTCTATGATTCCTGAAATCTAAGGCTTTCCTCCTCAATATTTACCACACCACCAATTTTTGTATAATCTGCAAACTTACTGATCACACCTCACACATTCATGTCCAGACCATCAATGTACCCTACAAACAGCAAGGGACCCAACATCGATCGCTGTGGAACCCCACTGAACACAGGCGAGCAGTCACAAAAACAACCTTCCACCATCACCCTCTGCCCTCTGCCACTCAGCCATTTTGAATATAATTTACCAAATTGACCTGGTTCCAATCGGAATCACTTCCTTGTTCAGTCTTCCATATTTGTCAAAAGCTTTTCTGAAGAACACGTAGACTCCATCGACTGCACTTCCCTCATCTCCTCATCCAGTCACCTCCTCAATATATTCCAGCGAATTGTTAGACATGATCTCCCCCTGTCAAAGGAATGCTGACTATTGTTCATAAATCCTTACCTCTCGAAGTGGAGATTAATTATGTCCTTCAAATTGTTTTCCAATCATTTCCCTACCACAGATATGGCGATGATGGTGTCCTGGCCGTGATCTTGGATATCTCCAGGGCACCTTGCAGGTTGGCAGTATGGCACAGTGGTTAGCACTGCTGCCTCACAGCATCAGGGATCCCATTTCAATTCCTGGGATTCCATCAGCACCAGTGAAGCTTTTTTTTTACTTTGTTCCATTCTCACATCTCGCCTGTTGGGATTTCTCCTATTACAAGAACGTGTGGTGTTCCTCTGGAAAGAATCCACTGTGAGCAAGTCCAGTTTCTCGCAGCTCCCCAATGTCCACATTCAGCCTTGTCAATTCAGTCTCGATCACAGCCGTCCCGTGTACATCATCAACCTGCATAAGTTCATTGGTAAGGTCAGGGCACATCGTGCTGATGTTTCAGCTTGAGATGCAAAAGACTGATTTGATTTGAATTGATTTATTATTTTCACATATCATAAATATGTGATTCAAGCCGGGAATCGAACTCAGGTCCCTGTGGAACAGCAGTGCTAACCATTGTGCCACCATGCTGCCGACTCAAGAACAGCTTCTTCTCTGCTGCCATCTGACGTTTTAATGGACCCACATCGGATTCAGATGATCTTATTCTACACCCTAGCTCTGAGTGCAACATTACATTCTGCACTCTCTCCTTCTCTATGTTCAGAGTTATAGTGTTACAGAGTTCAGTGTTGGGTCAGGGAGATGGTGTCTGTGGACCTGTTGGGGAGGTAGGTGAACTGTAGCGTATCCAGGCAATCTGGGAGGCCGGAATTGATTCATGCCATGACTAACCTTTTGATGCATTTCATAACATTGGATATAAAGTGAAAAGTGTTGTTGCTTGAGTGCCATACAGACAAAGCATACTGTACATAGAGAGGGAGAGAGGGCAGAATGTAATGTTGCAGTCATAGCTAGGATGTAGTAAAAGATCATCTTAATGCAATGTGGGTCCATTCAAACGTCTGATGGCAGCAGAGAAGCTGTTCCTGAGTCGGCAGCATGGTGGCACAATGGTTAGCGCTGCTGTCTCACAGGAACCCGAGTTCGATTCCTGGCTTGAATCACTGTCTGTGTGGAATTTGCACATTCTACCCGTGTCGGCATGGGTTTGCTCCGGATGCTGCGGTTTTCACCCACAGTCCAAAATGTGCAGGTTAGGTTGATTGGCCATGTTAACTGCCCATTAGCGTCCTGGGATATGTATGTTTGGGGGATTAGCAGGGTGAATATGTGGGATTTCGGGGATAGGGCCTGGGTGGGATTGTTGTCGGTGTTGACTCGATGGGTCAAATGGCCCCCTTCTGCACTGTAGTGATTCTATGATTCTCTGAGTCGGTTGGTCCATGTCCTCACACATTTTTTATCTTTTTCTCTGATGGAACAAGTGGGAAAAGTTGATGTCCGTTGTGCGCTATTCCTGAATTAGGCTGGTTACTTTTGCAAGGTAACGGGAGGTTTGGACAGAGTTAATGAGTGGGATGTTAGTTTGAGTGATGGACTGGTCTGCATTCACCAAGCTTTGACGTTTCTCGCAGTCTTGGACAGAGCAGGAGCCATACCAAGCTAGAATGTTATTTATGGTGCATCTGTAAAAGTTGGTGAGAGTCGCAGCTGACATGCCAAATGTCCGTAAACCTCTGAGAAAATAGAGGCCTTCGGAGACTTTTTTAATTATGGGGACGTCATGGAGGAACCAGAAAAGGTTTTTCGTGATGTGGACCCTAAAACGTGAAGCTCTCGACTATTTCAACTTCATCCCATTGATGTAGATCGGGGCATGTACTCCACGAGGCTCCCAGAAGTCAATTTGCTTTGTTGACATTGAGGAAGAGATTATTGTTGTCGCCCCAGTTCACCAGATTCTCTGTCTCTTCCTCCGACCCACTGCAGGTGTCATCAACAAACTTGCAAATCGAGCTGGGGAATTTGGCCACACAGTCACCAGTCTATAAGGTGTATAGTAAGGGGTTGAGGACGCAGCCTTACGGGGCACCGCTGTTCAGGATGATTGTGAAGGAGATGTTGTTGATTGTCCTTAATTTTGCTGTCTATGGATTAGGAAGTTGAGGATCCAATTGCAGAGGCAGGAGCCAAGCCCAGGGCCACGGACTTTGGACATGAGTTTCGTAGGACTAATGGTGTTGCAGGCTGAGCTGTAGTTGATAAACACGAGTCTGTGTTCCAGGGAGATGGCATTGTGGACCTGTTGTGGATGTCGGTGAACTGTCGTGGATCCAGGCAATCTGGGAAGCCGGAACTGATTCATGCCATGACTAACCTTTTGATGCATTTCATAATATTGGATTTCAGAGTCACCGGACGATAGGCATTAAGGCAGCCTGCTTGGCTTTTCCTTTGGTACTGGCCTTTGTTTGAGTTTGACCTGGTGCATAGATTGGCAACCTTCCTGCCGAGAGAGGACTGATGCAGCTGCACTGGTCCAGTAGACCAACGTGGGACAGCAGTAATCGCACTGAGCATTATGGACGATAGCGATTCGCTGAACCCTGAAGCTTTCTCCCACTCTTGAAAGCAAACACTGGAAGTTGTGTTCTGTGCCAATCGAGTGTGAGATTACTATTTTTTCCTGTGTTGTGCTAACAGTGGCCACAATGCTGTGATCTCCTCTCCAGTGTACAGTTCTGTGTAATTATAATAGAGATTCTGTGCTGTCAAGGCATCAGGATCTCCCTCTGCCAATTGTTGGTATTGTCCAGAGGCAAGGGGCAAGCCAGCCCTCTTTGGTCCCAGCTCTGTTGCAGGGGTTGTCAGTAAACTGTCTGAGAGACGACAGATTACCATCTACAGGACTCCAGTCTGGATTTTCTGTAAGGTTTACTCCCTCATCCTTCTTACCCTCCAAATCCCCCACAAGGGAGGGGGGTATTTACTTGTAGCTGAGTCAGGGTCAATGTTGTGGACTCTCCGGAAAGCTCTCTCCCAAATATATACCACTGTGTTGCTACCATGGAGCAGCACGGTGACACAGTGGTTAGCACTGCTGACTCACAGCGTCAGGGACCTGGGTTCAATTCCAGGCTTGGGTCACTGTCTGTGTGGAGTTTGGACCTGCTCCCCGTGTCTGTGTGGGTTTCCTCCGGATGCTCCACTTTCCTCTCACACTGCAACAGACGTGCTGGATTTAAAAACAATAAGTGATTTTATGTGTGTCCATTCTTTTTTATTTCAACCCATCCTCAGTCCAAATGGTAACTTCTTTCCCTGACTCCTGTCTAATTTTATTCTTTATTTCCCTTCCTGACAGTGAACATAATCACAATTGTGACACTGACGAGCAGAAACTGTGGTCTGTCCAAATGTGTGACTCGTTACCTGGTGGCCATGTCAGCGGGGGATCTGCTGGTCGTTATCCTCGACCTGATATTCAGACACATTCCCATTCTTTATCGGGAACAGTTTTTTTTCCTGTACTGGGTCCCCGTGTGTAACATCCACGCCGTCCTGCTTTATGCAGCCACTGACTGTTCTGTCTGGTTCACCGTCACTTTCACCTTTGATCGATTTGTGGCCATTTGCTGCCCCAAGCTGAAGAGTAAATATTGCAGTGAGAAATCGGCGGCTGTGGTTCTGGGAACAGTGACGGTGCTGAGCTGTTTAAAGAACATCTTCTGGTATTTTATGTTATTAAATGGATATCGGCTGGTGAACGAACCCTGGTTTTGTGATGTCACAGAGGATGTTGCGGAATCTCCGGTCTGGACAACAATCGAGTTCCTCCACAACATTCTAACCCCGGCTGTCCCGTTCGTCCTGATTCTGCTGCTCAACGTTTTCACCGTCAGACACATTTTAATGAGCAGCAGAGCCCGCAGGAGACTCCGGGCTCACAGCAGTGGGGAGAATCCCAGAGACCCAGAGATGGAGAGTCGCAGGAAATCCATCATTTTACTGTTTGTTATCTCAGCCAATTTCATCCTCTTATGGTCGACATTAATGGTTTTTTCAATATGGCGTCGGATGTATGATTTGGGCTACCGGTCGGTATGGTTAGATTACTATGTTATGGAATTTGGTTTCATGCTGCAACTCACAAGTTGCTGTACAAACACTGCCATTTATGCTGTGACACAGACGCATTTCAGGCAACAGCTAATAAATCTGCTGAAATATCAATTTACTTCAATTCTTCAACTCATTAGACCCTGACAGGAAACTACAACTACAAGACCCCTGACTCTTTCTAATGGACTTTCAAATATAAATAACGAACAGCCTCACAGAGACAGAGAGAGTGACAGATAAAGAGAGAGAGAGAGGGCAGTGAGAGCAACACTGGGAGTGATAGAGAGACGGAGGTTGACAGAGAGAGGGAAGGGTACAAATACATGGAGCGTGACACAGTTTGAAAGAGTTTCTAACATACACAGGGAGAGAAACAGAGAGAGAGAGAGAGAGAAAGGACAGAGACAGATAGGGATTCTCACAGAGCAAGAAAAACAGGGATAGGGATTGGGGGAAATGGGGAGGGAGATAGAAAGGGAATGAGAAAGGGAGACAGAGGGAGCCAGATGGGAGGATGCAATGAGAGAGGGAAACTAAGACGGAAAGGGAGACAGAAAGGGAGGCAGAGCGAAACAGAGACAGAGAGCGGCAGCAAATTTGAAACAGTGAGACTGAATGAGTACAATGGACACAGCAAGAGCAAAAGACAGAGCGAGGTAGAGAGAGAGAAAGACAGAGAAATAAGAAATGGGGGACAGAGAAGGAGAGGGAGAAGGAGAGTGAGACTGAGAGGGAGGAGGAGACAAATAGGAAGAGTGTCAAGAGAAGGTGAATGAGGGAGATGCAGAGAGACAGTAAGAGACACACAGAGAAACAGGCAGAGAGAGAGAGAGAGATACAGAAAGGGATGCACAGAAAGACAGAAAGAGACACAGAGAGAGACATACTTAATGACTTTAACGATAACCTTCAGGTGGAGTTATTGGAATATGAGCTCCCTGCTTGAGACAATTAATGCTGTCCAATCCGGGAGCCCTGCAGACGTATATAATATGGTGTGTCCAGGTTACCGGAAGTCAGGGTGTGTACACTCTGGGTGTGGATGTGATAGACTGGTGGTTTTATCACTAGACTATTAAAATAGAAACTCAGCTGAAGTTCTGTGCACCCGGGTTCGAATACCGTCACAGCAGATGGTGAAATTTGAATAAATATATCTGGAATTCAGAATCAGCTGGCGACCATAAAACCAGTGTCGATTTTCGGAAAAACACATCTGGTTCACTAATGTCCCAGGGAAGGAAATCTGTCGTCCTTACGTGGTCAGGACTAAATGTGACTCAAAGTGGTTGACACTTAATTGCCCTCTGAACATGGGCAACTGGGGATGGACAATAAATGCCGGCCGGCCAGCGACACCCAAGTCCCAAGAGTGAATACAAATACTTTCTACTGGGAAATTTTAAACAAACGGTAAACTGTTTCTCACAGCTGGATAAATTCCCAATCCCTCGGATTGAGGACTTAACCTCAAACCTGGCAGGAGGGTTTTTCTTACCAATTATGAACTTATTCACGTGCACTTATACTGACAGCGAGATGAGGTTTCCCAGCGATATTCAACAATTCATACTCAGAGGAAGTTTAACATTTATAAAGTGTCAAATGTAGGTTTACATTAACACTGCAATGAAGTTACTGTGAAAATCACTTCGTCCATGTACTCTGGTGCCTGTCCGGGTACACTGAGGGAGAATTGAGCATGGCCAATGCACCTAACCGCACGTCTTACAGACTGTGGGAGGAAACCGGAGAAACCAGAGGAAACCCAGAGATACGGTGAGAATGTGCAGGCTCCGCACAGTGACCCAAGCTAGGAATTGAACCCAGGTCTTTAGCGTTATGAGACAGCAGTGCTAACAACTGTGACACCTCGTCTAAAGTGTCGAATGTAGGCTTACATTAACACTGCAATGAAGTTAATGTGAAAATCGCCTCGTCGCCACACACTGGTGCCTGTCCGGGTCCATTGAGGTAGAATTGAGCATGGCCAACGCACCTAACCAGCACGTCTTTCAGACTGCGGGCGAAAACAGGAGAAACCGGATGAAACCCATGCAGATACAGTGAGAATGTGCAGACTCCGCACAGACATTGACCCAAGCCAGTAATTGAACCTAGGTCTTGTAAGGGAAATTGTACTGGATATTGTATGAGTTAGGTATGGAATTCAGATTCATAGGTCTTTGTGAAATGATAAAGCAGATTTAGGTGAGGAGTGAGATGGGTATGTAACCAATGTAACCTAAAGTAACCTCGTGTGACCTAACGTAATCAAACCTAGAATGGATGACCTAATGTAATTAAGTATAGATGACATGCTCAAGGCAGAGGAAACAGGGAAGTAATATGGCAGTCACTGATTAGCAAAAGCAGACAATAGTCACTTAAGAAAACAATGAATACTGCTCAGTGGTCTAACTTAATGTTGGACCATAAAAGTCAGCAAAGAGGATGTCTTTTCGAACACATTCGGCCTAAGTCAGCAAAGAGGATGTCTTTTCTAACACATTCGGCCTAAGTCAGAAAAAACTACGATTATTGTGCAAGCAGACAGTTGAGGTAAGGGCAGAGATATAACCACCATGGTTTAAGAAACAAAGAAATGTAACAGGGAGCGACAAATCGCGAATAAAACGGATAAAGGGTCAACTAAAAACAATGGTGGCCAAAGAAACAAGGTCAGGCTGTAAAGTAAGATAAGAAACAAGGTCAGGATGTAAAAGTGAGATAAGAATCCTGAGATATGAAGCTGAAATGTATTAAAAGACTGAAAGCCTGAGGGCTCTTTGGATTGCTCCGGAGATCCCGACTTTATTCTGCTTGTGCTGCGAAATAAAGTCTATTGCTTGAAAGATCACTGCTCAGACTCTCTGTTTTAAACCGATGTGAACGAATTGTCGTCCTGGGGAACCACGACAGTCTCTGGCGTTATGAGGCAACAGCGCGAACCACTTTGACACCTCGTCTACGGTGATAGTTTGGGCAAAGTAGTTCCAGAAGTACCTGCTTGGCGGTGCAGCACAGAACATCGGCCCATATCCGACTGTGGACTTTATTACTGTCCGCCTACCATTATCCAGGAGGCTGAGTCACTGACACCGATGCCTTGAGTTGGCTACGAATAACAGACACTTGTCGTACCCACAATGGAAGAGATGGTAATCATGAACTTTTTCAAAACTCTCCCTGTGGCTGCCAATAATATTCGGCTGTGGAGGCAAAATTACCCATTCCTGAATGAATTGAAGCAGCGAGTGCTGATGGGGGAATCCAAAAGGCCATTACAGCCTGAATTGCACCCATATTGGAGTGGCAGAGAGCAGCTGACTGTGGAGGATGGCACACGCCTATGGGGTTCAAGAGTGTCATCCTGAGCCAGGGTCACCATCCATGGTGAACTTTACCATGGCCACCAGGACTGGCAAACTGAAGATCCTCTAAGTTGTCCTGTTGGTGGCCAGGTATGGGGACGGATATTTGCTCGTGGGTCAGTGTTGGCAATATCAACAAGGGCAGAACTATCACCAGTCACGACTCTTCACACTTGGGCATGGCCAGGACGGCCATAGACGTGGCTGCACATGGACAGTGCCGGTCCATTCATGGGGTCTATGTTCCTGGGAATGGTAGATGCTGATTCAAAATGGATGGCCGTACAGAGGGTGAGTTAATCAAACACAAGGTGAAGAGTGGAGAAACTTCACACCTCTTTCTTGACACCCGGGATCCCGTTTCTGAAAATGGACCACCCTTCATCAGCCAGGAATTTGTGCATTAGATGAAGTTGAACAGAAATTAACACGTTAGGACAGTGTCATATTACCCATCATCCAACGTCCTGGCAGAAAGAGCGGCCCAAATAGTAAAAGCAGGTTCAGAAATCCCAGCCCACAGCCTCCTTGGTCACCAAACCATCCAGATTCATCTTCAATTACAGGACAACACCCCCCAAACTACCCCCACCGCCCCCCCAACCACCATTCAACTACCAGAATGGCCCCAGCAGAGTTGGACATGAGAAGATGACTGCGCCCAGGGTTGAGTCTGATATTCCCAAGGGTGGGAGGTTCGCAAGGCATCAAGACACCCAGTGTTGATGCCACCAGCCGGGACAAGCACCGAAAGGCAGGTGATAGGTTATTGGCACAGATTCATGGCCATGGATCCGCGTGGTTATGAGGCACGGTCGAGTCTGGAACAGGGCCAGTTTCCTATCAAGTCCGCTTGGGAGATACCATCCTATGGGAATGCTTCAATCATTTACAAGCCACGAAGCCCCAAGCCGTGCAGGAAAATTCAATTCCCAGCACAGCGGGAACTTTGGAAAGAATTCCAGGCACTCCGACTCCTGTTCTCCATCTCCGCCAGTGGGAACCTCGGAGTCTGAAATGGACACAGTGGGTTTAGCCTCTCGACCACATTGTCACCCGATAAAGGGAACTCGGGCCACACGCTCATGGTGGAAGAGGCGAGCTCCGGTCTGCTGAACCCCACTCACTTCCGAGGCTGAGCAGCAGGAACCGGACCCAGCATTGAAACTCCAAAAAAGGCTTCCAAGGTGGTCAGCCCTCGGCGGTTACTCAGACCTCGAGGGGGAGGGGGTGCAGTGACTTCATTCAGGTTCATGAGTTGGACACGGGCAAATATAAACTACCAAACTGAGGCCTGTGAATTGTGCCCACTCAGGGAGCTTCACAGAGTGCAAGCTGCAGAGAGTGAAGCACTGAGAGTTGGGGTAAGTGTGGGAGTTTAGGGAAGTGGATGGAGATGTATTGCTGTGTCTTGTGTCCCTTACTGCCCGGTCCCTTACGACCAGCTCCAGTGCAGGTAGGTGTCACCCAGACATTACAGTTCAGAAAGTGACTTGGGACAAACGGAAGCAGCAGTAAGGTGAGTAAGGCCTTGGACGGGATACTGAGGGAATTTTCTGAACAGCTCCTGCTGACGTGATAGCTTCAGGAAGGGCTCCCAATATTGTTAATGTTCTGGGGATCCGTGTTCGAATCCGGTCACAGCAGCTGGTCGAATTTAAATTCACTAAAAAATATCTGGAGTCAAAAATCTACTGATGATTATAAAACCATTCTCCATTGTCGGAAAACCCCATCTGGTTCACTAACGTCGTTTCGGGAAAGAAACCTGCCGTCCTTATCAGGTCTGGCCTACATGTGGCTCCAGAGCCACAGCAATGTGTTTAACTCTCAACTGCTCTCCAAGGTCAACGAGTGACATGCAGTAAATGCTGGTCAGCCAGGGACGCCCATGTCCTTCGAATGATTAAACAAACAGGTTTGTGACACTGGCTCCCGATGCGGACGTGGGCGGGAGCGACAAGGAGGCTGAGCAACTGAACAATAGCATGGGGGATCAGGAAGCCATTCAAGAGGGAGGAGAAAAGGAAAATATAGTTGTAAATGGAGATAGTTTGTCAGGGGAATAGACACATTTCTCTGTGGACAGGATTGAGAGCATCGGAGGCTGTGTTGCCTGACTGGTGCTCGGGTTCGGGACACCTCATCTGGGCTGTTGGGAAACATGGAACTGGAGGGGATAGATTCAGTTGCTGTGATTCACGTTTTTGAATTTACTGCAGATTAAATCTGAAATTGGAGTCACAATTAGAGGACCCGAATGGATTCAGTGTATTTCCAGAGTTAAAGAGGGTAACTGTATCCCAGGAGAGAGTGGAACAGCAGGGAGAGACACTCTAACATTTGGAATTGAATCATTGAAAGGTCACAAACGGGTGAAAGATAACACTGAGGCAACATGGGATCTTGAGAGTTGTGTTTTAGATGGGAATTCCTTTGGTGGGTAACATAGCCTCGAATGTTACACATTAATTAATGTGATCAGCATTGTCCATTCTTTGAATGGCAGCAATTCAATCTCAGAAATAAATATATTCCACCACCTCAATCAATGTCATCACGTGTTTGTTAATTAGAAGAAACTCGAAGATGAGCGATTTTGCAATGTCAGTATCCCAGAGGGGATACCACAGGGTACATATGAATGTCTTTGGGAATGTATCATAACGGAGATAATACAGAGATTACCTGCAGAGCGAAGGGACACATTACTTCACGCTAAAAATGTATCAGGAATTTCAAATAGAACATAGAACAGTACAGCACAGAACAGGCCATTCGGCCCACAATGTTGTGCCGAGCTTTATCTGAAACCAAGATCAAGCTATCCAACTCCCTATCATCCTGGTGTGCTCCATCTGCCTATCCAATAACGGCTTAAATGTTCCTAAAGTGTCTGACTCCACTCTCACTGCAGGCAGTCCATTCCACACCCCAACCACTCTCTGCGTAAAGAACCTACCTCGGACATCCTTCCCATATCTCCCACCATGAACCCTGGAGTTATGCCCCCTTGCAATAGCTCCATCCACCCGAGGAAATAGTCTTTGAACGTTCCCTCCATCTATCCCCTTCATCATTTTATAATCCTCTATTAAGTCTCCCCTCAACCTCCTCCGCTCCAGAGAGAACAGCCCCAGCTCCCTCAACATTTCCTCATAAGACCTACCCTCCAAACCAGGCAGCATCCTGGTAAATCACCTCTGCACTCTTTCCAGCGCTTCCACATCCTTCTTATTGTAAGGTGACCGGAACTGCACACAATATTCCAAATGTGGTCTCACCAAGGTCCTGTACAGTTTCAGCATAACCCCACGGCTCTGAAATTCCAACCCTCTGTTAATAAAAGCTAACACACTATAGGCCTTCTTCACGGTTCTATCCACTTGAGTGGAAACCTTCAGCGATCTGTGGATATGGACCCCAAGATCTCTCTGTTCCTCCACAGTCTTCAGAACCCTAACTTTGACCCTGTCATCCACATTTAAATTTGTCCGACCAAAATGAATCACCTCACATTTATCAGGATTAAACTCCATCTGCCACTTTTCAGCCCAGCTTTGCATCCTATCTATGCCTCTTTGCAGTCTACAACAGCCCTCCACCTCATCCACTACTCCACCCATCTTGATGTCTTCAGCAAATTTACGATTCACCCTTCAACCCCCTCCTCTTGGTCATGAATAAAAACCAGAAAGAGCAGTGGACCAAGCACTGATCCCTGTGGCACTCCGCTATCAACCTGCCTCCAGTCCGAAAATGTTCCATCCACCACCACCCTCTGTCTTCGACCAGATAGCCAGTTACCTATCCAATCGGCCAATTGTCCCTCTCTCCCACACCTCCTTACTTTCATCATAAGCCGACCATGGGGGACCTTATCAAACGCCTTACTAAAATCCATGTATGTGGCATCAACTGCCCTACCTTCATCAACACAATGAGTTACCTCCTCAACAAATTCTATCAAAATTGTGAGGCACGACTTGTCCTTCACGAATCCGTGCTGAATATCCCGGATTAATCCGCATCTTTCCAAATGGTCGTAAATCCCATTCTTAAGGACCTTTTCCATCAATTTACCAACCACCGAAGTAAGACTAACCGGCCTATAATTACGAGGGTCATTTCTGTTCCCTTTCTTAAACAGAGGAACAACATTCGCCATTCTCCAGTCCTCTGGCACCATCCCCGTGGAGAGTGAGGACCCAAAGATCAAAGCCAAAGGCTCTGCAATCTCAACCCTTGCCTCCGAAAGAATCCTAGGATATATTTCATCAGGCCCAGGGGACTTATCGAACTTCAGTTTATTCAAAACTGCTAGTACACCCTCCCTCCGGACATCAACTTCCTCCAGCCTCTTAGCCTGTAACACCTTCTCTTCCTCAAAAACATGGTGAAGAAAATATCCCACCTGATCCATGGAGTTATTGATGTTCCTGGTAAGTGACAATTACCCTCGTAGTTGTCCAAATCTGTGTGTGAGCTGCTCTTTGCTGTTACTCTGTGACTGATCTGCATGTCAGCATTTTACAGACACAGAAACAAACAAAGAACAATACAGCACAGGAACAGACCCTTCGGCCCACCAAGCCCGCGCCGCTCCCTGGTCCAAACTAGACCATTATTTTGTATCCCTCCATTCCCACTCCGTTCATGTGGCTTTCTAGATAAGTCTTAAACGCTCCCAGTGTGTCCACCTCCACCACCTTGCCTGACAGCGCATTCCAGGCCCCCACCAACCTCTGTGTAAAATACGTCCTTCTGAGATCCATGTTAAACCTCCCCCCGCCCCCCCCTCATTTGAACCTATGAACCCTCGTGAACGTCAACACCGATCTGGGAAAAAGCTGCCCACCGTTCACCCTGTCTGCCTTTCATAATTGTATCGACCTCTATTAGGTCACCCCTCATCCTCCGTCTTTCCAGTGAGAACAATCCCAGTTTACCCAATCTCTCCTCATAACTAAGCCCTTCCACACCCGGCAACATCCTGGTAAACCTCCTCTGCACTCTCTCTACAGCCTCCACGTCCTTCCGGTAGTGTGGCGACCAGAACAGGGCGCAGTATTCCAAATGCGGCCCAACCAATATTCGATACAACCGCAACATCAGACCCCAACCTTTATACTCTATGCCCCGTCCTATAAAGGCAAGCATGCCATATGCCTTCTTCACTACCTTCTCCACCTGTGACATCACCTTCAAGGATCTGTGGACTTGCACACCCAGATCCCACTGCGTATCTACACCCTTTATGGTTCTGATGATGGGCGGATGAACACGTGGCTGAGGAATGCTTGGGCGGATGAACACGTGGCTGAGGAACTGGTGCAGGGGGCAGGGTTTCCAATTCTTGGATCATTGGGACCTCTTCTGGGGCAGGTGGGACCTGTACAAGAGACACGGGTTACACGTAACATACAAGGAATTATGATCACTGGATCCAAAGTGTTCCCTCACACTCACATCCATCACCTGCCCTAACTCATTTCCCAATAGGAGATCCAATATCGCATCCTCTCTAGTTGGCACCTCTATATTCTGATATAGAAAATTGCAGGGAGATTTGCTAGTGTTATTGGGGAGCGTTTAAAGTAGATTTGCAGGGGGGTGGGAACCAGAGTGCCAGAGCAGATAGTGGAGCAGGGGTAAAAAGACAGGTTAGTTCAAGCAAAATCACAAATGGAAGTGTAGAGTGTAGTGGAAATAATATTTTGAGGTGTGTCTATTTCAATGCCAGGAGTATTGTGGGGAAGGCAGATGAGCTGAAGGCGTGGATAGACACATGGAAATATGACATTATAGCCATTAGTGAAACTTGGCTACAGGAGGGGCAGGACTGGCAGCTCAATGTCCCAGGGTTCCAATGTTTCAGGCAGGATAGAGGCAGAGGGATAAAAAGTGGGGGGGGGGGGTGGCATTGTTGGTCAGGGAAAATGTTACAGCGGTACTCAGGCATGATAGATTAGGGAATTTGACTACAGAGGCCCTATGGGTGGAGCTGAGAAACAGGAAAGGTATGATCACATTAATGGGCTTGTATTATAGACCACCCAATCGTCTTCGAGAATTGGAGGAGCAATTCAGCGGAGAGATAGCTGACAACTGCAAGAAACACAAAGTTGTGAGAGTAGGGGATTTTAATTTTCCCCATATAGATTGGGATTCGCATACTGTTAAAAGTTTAGATGGGGGAGAGTGTGTAAAATGTGTTCAGGGGAATTTTCTACATCCGTATATAGAGGTGCCAACTAGAGAGGGTGCGATATTGGATCTCCCATTGGGAAATGAGTTAGGGCAGGTGATGGATGTGAGTGTGAGGGAACACTTTGGATCCAGTGATCATAATGCCATTAGTCTCAACCTGATCCTGGATAAGGATAGATCTGGTCCTCGGGTTGAAGTTCTCAACTGGAAAAAGGCCAAATTTGATGAAATGAGAAGGGATCTGGGAAGTGTGGATTGGCACAGGCTGTTCTCTGGTAAGGATGTAAATGGAAAGTGGGAGGCCTTCAAAGGAGACATTTTGAGAGTGCAGAGTTGTATGTTACTGTCAGGATTAAAGGCAAAGTAAATCGGAATACGGAACCTTGGTTCCCGAGGGAGATTGTAACACTGATTAAGAGGAAGAGAGAGTTGAATGAAATGTACAGGCAGCAAGGAACAGATCAGATGCTCGAGGGGTATAAAAAGTGCAAGAAGCTACTTAAGAGGAAAATCAGGAGGGCTAAAAGAAGACATGAGGTTGCTTTGGCAGACAGAGTGAAGGAAAATCCAAAGAGCTTCTCTCGGTATGTTAGGAGTAAAAGGATAGTGAGGGACAAAATTGGTCCTCTTGAAGACCAGAGTGGTAGACTGTGTATGGAACCAAAAGAGATGGGGGAGATACTAAATGGTTTTTTTGCATCCGTATTTACTGGGGAAACGGGCATGGAGTCTACGGAAATAGGGCAAACAGGTAGTGAGGTCCTGGAACCTTTACAGATTAAAGGGGAGGAGGTGCTCGCTGCTTGAGGCAAATCAGAGTGGATAAATCCCCAGGACTGGACAGGGTATTCCCACGGAGCTTGAGGGAAGCTAGTGTTGAACTTGCAGTGGCCTTGGCAGACATATTTAAAATGTCAGTATTCACGGGGGAGGTGCCGGATGATTGGAGGGTTGCTCATGTTGTCCCGTTGTTTATAAAAGGTTCCAAAAGAAATCCGGGAAATTATAGGCCAGTACGTTTGACGTCGGTGGTGGGCAAGTTATTGGAGGGTGTGATAAGGGATATGATCTACAAATATTTGGATAGACAGGGACTTATTAGGGAGAGTCAACATGGCTTTGTGCGTGGTAGGTCATGTTTGACCAATCTATTAGAGTTTTTAGAGGAGGTTACCAGGAAAGTGGATATAGGGAAGGCGGTCGATGTTGTCTACCTGTATTTCAGCAAGGCCTTTGACAAGGTCCCTCTTGGGAGGTTAGTTAGGAAGGTTCAGTCGCTAGGTATACATGGGGAGGTAGTAAATTGGATTAGACACTGGCTCAATGGAAGAAGCCAGAGAATGGTTGTGGAGGATTGCTTCTCTAAGTGGAGGCCTGTGACGAGTGGTGTGCCGCAGGGATCGGTGTTGGGTCCATTGTTGTTTGTCATCGATATCAATGATCTGGATGATAATGTGGTAAATTGGATCAGCAAGTTTGCTGATGATACAAAGATTGGAGGTGTTGTGGACAGTGAGGAAGGTTTTCAAAGCTTGCAGAGGGATTTGGACCAACTAGAAAAATGGGCTGAAAAATGGCAAATGGAATTTAACGCAGACAAGTGTGAGATATTGCACTTTGGAAGGACAACCAAAGTAGAACGTACAGGGTAAATGGTAGGACTCTGAAGAGTGCAGTTGAACAGAGGGATCTGGGAATACAGGTACAGAATTCCCTAAAAGTCACGTCACATGTGGATAGGGTCGTAAAGACTGCCTTTGCTCCATTGGCCTTTACAAATCGGAGTATCGAGTATTAAAGTTGTAGTGTTATGGTAAGGTTATATAAGACATTGGTGAGGCCGAATTTAGAGTATTGTGTACAGTTTTGGTCACCTAGTTACAGGAAGGATGTAAATAAGGTCGTAAGAGTGCAGAGAAGGTTCACAAGGATGTTGCCGGGACTTGAGAAGCTGAGTTGCAGAGAGAGATTGAATAGGTTGGGACTTTATTCCCTGGAGTGTAGAAGATTGAGGGGAGATTTGATAGAGGTGTATAAGATTTTGATGGGTATAGATAGAGTGAATGCAAGCAGGCTTTTTCCGCTGAGGTTAGGGGAGAAAAAAACCAGAGGGCATGGGTTAAGGGTGAAAGGAGAAAAGTTTAAGGGGAATATTAAAGGGGGCGTCTTCACGCAGGGAGTGGTGGGGTGTTCAAATGACCTGCCGGATAAAGTGGTAAATGCTTTTAACATTTAAGAAAAACTTGGACGGGTTCATGGATGAGAACAAAGTCAGCATGGATTTACAGGAAGGAAATCTTGTTTGAAGAATCTATTGCAATTTTTTGAGGATGCAATCAGCAGAGTTCACGAAGGAGAACCAGTGGATGTGGTTTATTGAGACTTTCAGAAGGCTTTCGACAAGGTCTCATGTAACAGACTACCAAGTGAAGTGAAAGCACATGGGAATGCAGGCAATGTTTTGAGATGGATAGAAAGCTGGTTCGCTGATAGAAAGCAAAGAGTTGGCAATAAATTGGCCTTTTTCTGATTAGCAGTTAGTGTCTAGTGGGGTACTGCAGGAATCTGTGCACGGACCCCAACTGCTCACATTATTTATTAATTATTCTGAAAATGGACCGAAATGTATCATCTCCAAATTTACAGATGATAAAAGTTGGGTGAGGGTGAGCTGTGAGAAACATGCAGACATGCTTCAGTGTGATTGGAACAGGCTCAATGTGTGGTCACGTGCAAAGCAGTTGCAGTAAAATGTGGATAAATGTGAGGTTATCCACTTTAGCATCAATAATAGGAAGGCGGATTATTATTTGAATGGGTGTAAATTGAGAGAGGTGGATACTCAGCGAGACCTTGGTGTCCGTATGCAGCGGTAAGTGAAAGTCAGCGCGCATGTACAACAGGCAGTAAAGAAGACAACTGTAATGCTGCACTTCATCGGGATATGATTTGAGTACAGGAATAGAGATGAGTCACTGCAGTTGTACAGGGCATTGCTGAGGCCACACTTCGACTATTGTGTGCAGTTTTGGTGTCCTTATCTGAGGAAGGATATCCTCGCTATAGGGGGAGTACAGCGAATGTTTACCAGGCTGATTCCTGGAATGGCAAGTCTGTGATATGAAGAGGGACTCATTCGGTTAGGGCTTTATTCATTGGAGTTCATTCGAGTGAAACATATATTCTTGGAACAGGTTTAGACAGGGTAGATTCAGAAAGAATGTTCCCGATGCTCAGGGAGTTGAGGACGAGGGTTCATGGTTTGAGGATTAGCTTCAACCTTTTAGAACAGAGGTGAGGAGAAATTTCTCCACTCTGATGATCTATGGACTTCGCTACCACAGAAAGTAGCTGAGGCCAAAACCTTTCGTGATTTCAGGAAGAAATTATGTATCGCTCTTGGGGCTAAAGTGATCACGGGATATGGGAGCAAGGGACGATCAGGATATTGAAGTTGATGATGATCCGTGATCAAACTGAATGTCGGAGGGGGGTGGGGATCAAAATATTAGGTCTACAAGTGGAGAGGCTGGGGACGAGCTTGGGGCTGGGACAAGGCTGGCAAAGAAGAAGAGCACTCTGGGGGAGGATGACCTCACTGGGCCTGGAGGTCTGGAGTGCTTTTACTTCAATGCATGGAGCGTAGCAGGTAAGACAGAGGAACTTAGGGCCTTAATGCTCACGAGGAAATTGGATCTGGTTGCGGTGACAGAGACTTGGTTGAAAGAAGGACAGGACTGGCAGCTGAATATTCCGGGGTACAAGTGTTTTAGGCGAGACAGAGGAGGGTCCAAAAGAGGTGGGGGAGTTGCAGTATTAGTTAGAGAGCATATTACAGCGGTGCAGAGGGAGGACGATTCAGAGGGGTCGTGCAACGAGTCACTCTGGGTGGAGCTTAGAAACAGGAAGGGCGCAATCACTATGTTGCGGGTATACTACAGGCCCCCCAACAGCCGAAGGGAAGTGGAAGAACGGATATGTCAGGAGATACTGGATAGGTGGAGGAAAAATAGGGTTGTTGTCGTGGGAGACTTCAATTTCCCTGGTATAGACTGGAAATCGCTGAGAGCTGGGACTCTGAATCGGGAGGAATTTGTAAAATGCGTACAGCAGGGTTCTTTGGAACAATATGTAGATAGCCCGACTAGAGAGGGGACTATACTGGACCTAGTACTGGGGAATGAGCCCGGTCAGGTCTTAAAATTTCGGTGGGGGAACATGTGGCAAATAGTGACCACAATTCTGTTAGCTTTAGGATAGTGATGTAAAAGGATGAGTGGTGTCCCAAGGGTAAGATGTTGGATTGGGGGAAGGCTAACCTTAGTGGGATTAGGCAGAAATTGGCAGCTGGTGATTGGGAGAGGCTGTTTGAGGGTAAATCCACATCTGGCATGTGGGAGTCTTTTAAGGAACAGTTGTTAGGGCTACAGGGCAGGCATGTGCCTGTAAAAAAGCATAGCAAGTGTAGGATTCGAGAACCGTGGATAACCAGGGAAATTGAGGGACTGGTCAAAAAGAAAAGAAAGGCGTATGTTAGGTCCAGGCAGCTAAACACGGAGGGAGCTCTGGAGGAGTACAAAGAATGAAGGAAAGAACTCAAACGGGTAATTAGAAGGGCAAAAAGGGGTCACGAAATGTGCTTGGCAGAGAGGATTAAGGAGAATCCCAAGGCATTTTATTCATACGTTAGGCACAAAAGGGTTGTCAGGGAAAAAATCGGAACTCTCAGGGACAAAAGTGGGGAATTATGCTTGAAGCCCAAAGAAGTAGAGGAGATCCTAAATGAATACTTTGCGTCGGTATTCAGAAAGGAGAGGGATGTGTTCACTGGGAGTGTCTCGGAGGGGATTGTTGACCCGTTAGAGAAAATCTCCATTACAAGGGAGGAATATAAAGACTGACAAATCCCCAGGGCCTGATGGAATCTATCCAAGGCTGCTCAGGGAGGCGAGAGATGAAATCGCTGGGCCTCTGACGCAAATCTTTGTCTCGTCACTGGACACAGGTGAGGTCCCAGAGGATTGGTGGATAGCTAATGTTGTCCCGTTATTTAAGAAGGGTAGGAAGGATAACCCGGGTAATTATAGGCTTGGCGTCCGTGGTGGGGAAGTTGTTGGAGAAGATTCTTAGAGATAGGATGTATGCGCATTTAGAAAGGAATAAGCTCATTAACGATAGTCAGCATGGTTCTGTGAGAGGGAGGTCATGCCTCACTAACCTGGTGGAGTTTTTTGAAGAAGTGACTAGAATGGTTGACGAGGGAAGGGCCGTGGATGTCGTCTATATGGACTTTAGTAAAGTGTTTGACAAAGTCCCTCATGGTAGGCTGGTGAAAAAGGTTGGATCTCATGGGATAAAGGGGGAGGTGGCTAGATGGGTGGAGAACTGGCTTGGTCACAGAAGACAGAGGGTGGTAGTGGAAGGGTCTTTTTTCTGGCTGGAGACCTCTGACTAGTGGTGTTCCGCAGGGCTCTGTATTGGGACCGCTGCTGTTTGTGATTTATATAAACGATCTGGAAGAAGGTCTAACTGGGGTGATCAGTAAGTTTCCGGACGACACAAAATTGGCAGGACATGCAGATAGTGAGGAGCATTGTCAGAAGCTACAGAAGGATATAGATAGACTGGAAATTTGGGCAAATAAATGGCAGATGGAGTTCATTCCTGATAAATGCGAAGTTATGCATTTTGGTGGAACTAACGTAGGGAGGAGCTATACGATAAATGGCAGAACCATAAAGGGTGTAGATACGCAGAGGGACCTGGGTGTGCAAGTCCACAGATCCTTGAAGGTGACGTCACAGGTGGCGAAGGTGGTGAAGAAGGCAAATGGCATGCTTGCCTTTATAGGACGGGGCATAGAGTATAAAAGTTGGGGTCTGATGTTGCAGATGTATAGAACGTTGGTTCGGCCGCATTTGGAATACTGCATCCAGTTCTGGTCGCCACACTACCAGAAGGACGTGGAGGCTTTGGAGAGAGTACAGAGGAGGTTTACCAGGATGTTGCCTGGTATGGAGGGGCTTAGTTATGAGGAGAGATTGGGTAAACTGGGGTTGTTCTCCCTGGAAAGACGGAGGATGAGGGGAGACTTAAGAGAGGTGTATAAAATTATGAAAGGCATCGTTAGGGTGAACGGTGGAAAGCTTTTCCCCAGGTCGGTGGTGACGTTCACGAGGGTTCATCGGTTCAAGGTGAAGGAGGGGGAGGATTAACACAGATATCACAAGGACATATTTTACACAGAGGGTGATGGGGGCCTGGAATGCGCTGCCAGGCAAGGTGGTGGAGGCGGACACATTGGGAACGTTGAAGACTTATCTGGATAGCGACATGAACGGAGTGGGAATGGAGGGATACAAAAGAATGGTCTAGTTTGGACCAGGGAGCGGCACGGGCTTGGAGGGCCGAAGGGCCTGTTCCTGTGCTGTATTGTTCTTTGTTCTTTGTTCTCTCACCTCAACGCTCTCCCCCTCTCATCTCCACACTCCCACTTTCACCTCAACACTTTCCCCTCTCACCTGTCCACACTGTGTATCTCACCCTCTGCTATACCTGCACTGGAGATTTGTGTTTGGACAGTGTAGAGGGAGTTAGTTTATGTATCTGGGCCTGTGCTGCATCTACAATGAGGGTATTTGATGGGCAAGTGTAGAATCAGCTTATCCTTGTAAATGTCTGATGGGCGCAAGCTTACGGATATCGAGCTTGAAGGTTGCCTGACTAAGTTGAACCTTCACTTTAGCAGCCATGTAGCAGCCTGGTCACACAGTTAAGATGGGGTGGGAGTGACACTGGACCTCTGTAGCTGACATTGGAGTGTTTGATGGGATGTTGCAGATGATGTTTCCTCCGTGTTTAAGGGCTGTCACCATTCCTTCCGCACTCTGGCTGGCAGCGTGAGGGGACAGACTGACTTCGCACCTAATCCCTGCAGTAAATATCCTGGGAGTGTTTGTCGGATCAGTGTGTATTGATATAACACAATGTTGTTCCCCTCTCATCTGAAAGCTCTCTCCTCACATCAACACACTCCCTCTCACCTCAGCAACCGCCTCTCACTTCAACTCCCACCGTCCACAGCAACACCCCTCACCTCAACACTGACCCTCTCATATCAAAATTCCCCTTCACCTCAACACTCTCTCTCTCTCACCCCACTCACATCAAAAATAGGATTGACCTTGTGAGTTCCTTCAATCGTTCTGATTCTAGGCTGCCATCAACAGCATAAAGTTTCACTGTGCACCGTCCGTCTGTTCCTCCAGGAATACCCGAGTGTTAAATAATTTCTGAATAGAGCATCTATTTCAGGTCAGGGAAAGGTAGCGGCGTTGAAGCATGATGCTAAATACCAGCATTAACTATACCAATGTCTGATTTCTCCATGTCCCGTGTTACATTGATTTGGGTGAGAATTTAGGAGGCATGGTTACTGAGTTTGCAGATGACACCAAGATTGGTGGCATAGTGGACAGTGAAAGTTATCTCCGATTGCAACGGGATCTTGATCAATTGGGCCAGTGGGCTGACAAATGAGAGATGAAGTTTAATTTAGATAAATGCGAGATTATGCATTTTGGTAGATGGAATCAGGGCAGGATTTACTGAGTTAATGGTTGGGCGTTGGGGAGAGTTACAGAACAAAGAAATCTAGCGCGGGGGTAAGGGAAATACAGACATTGACAGCAAAACAGAGGGTTGAAGTGAGATGGTGGGATGAGACACAGGATCTGGGGGGGGGGGGGTGTCCAGTGTGGGCTCAGAACAAAGAACAATAAAGCACAGGAACGGGCCCTTCGGCCCTCCAAGCTTGCCCCGATCTATTCCCAGTCTGTTAGAACCGAGAACCATAGAACATTACAGCACAGAAACAGACCTTTTGGTCCTTCTTGCCTGTGCCGAACCATTGACTGCCTCGTCCCACTGAACTGCACCTGGACCATATCCCTCCACACCCCTCTCATCCATGTACCTGTCCAAGCTTTTCTTAAATGGTAAAAGTGAGCCCGCATTCACCACTTCATCTGACAGCTCATTCCACACTCCCACCACACTCTGTGTGAAGAAGCCCCCCCGCCCCCCCCCCCACCCCCTGATCTTCCCTTTTCCCCTTTAACCCGTGTCCTCTAGTTTTTTTCTCCCCTAGCCTCCGTGGAAAAAGCCTGCTTCCATTCACTCAATCTATATCCATCATAATTTTATACACCTCTATCAAATCTCCCCTCATTTGTCTATGCTCCAGGGAATAATGTCCTAACCTATTCAAACTTTCTCTGTAACTCAGCTTCTCAAGTCCCGGCAGCATCCTTGTGAAACTTCTCTGCACTGTTCCAACTTTATTAATATCCTTCCTGTAATTAGGTGACCAGAACTGCTCACAATACTCTCAATTCGGCCTCACCAATGTCTCATACAACCTCACCATAACATTCCAACTCTTATACTCAATACTTTGATTTATAAAGGCCATTGTACCAAAAGCACTCTTAACTACCGGTGACGCCACTTTTATGCATTATGTGTCTGTATTCCCAGATCCCCCTGTTCTACTGCACTCTTCAGAGTCCTACCATTTACCTTGTATGTTCTACCTTGGTTTGTCCTTTCACACTTGTCTGCATTAAACTCCATCTGCCATTTTGCAGCCCATTTTGCTGGCAAATCCCTCTGCAAGCTTTGAAAACCTTCCTCACTGTCCACGACACCTCCAATCTTTGTATCGTCAGCAAATTTGCTGGTCCAATTTACCGCATTATCATCCAGATCATTGATATAGGTGACAAATAACAATGGACCTCGCACTGATCCCTGCGGCACACCACTAGTCACAGGCCTCCACTCAGAGAAGCAATCCTCCACTACCACTCTCTGGCTTCTTCCACTGAGCCAATGTTTAAGCCAATTTACTACCTCTCCATGTTTACCTAGCGACTGACACTTCCTAAGTAACCTCCCATGTGGGACTTTTTCAAAGGCCTTACTGAATTCCATGCAGACAACATCCACCGCCTTCCCTTCATCCACTCTCCTGGTAACCTGCTCGAAAAACTCTAATAGATTGGTCAAACATGACCTACCAGGCACAAAGCGATGTTGACTCTCCCTAATAAGTCCCTGTCGATCCAATTATTTGGAGATCCTATCTCTTAGTACTCCTTCCAATAATTTACCGACTGCTAAAGTCAAACTGACCGGCCTATAATTTCCCGCATTACGTTATGAGCGTTTTTTAAACAACGGAACAACATGAGCTATCCTCCAATCATCCAGCAACTCACCCATGGATACTGACATTTTAAATATATCTTCCAGGGCCTCTGCAATTTCAACACTAGACTCCTTCAAGGTCCGAGGGAATACCCTGTCCGGTCCTGGGGATTTATCTACTCTGATTTGCCTCAAGACAGCAAGCACCTCCTCCCCTTTAATCTGTAAAGGTTCCATGACCTCCCTACGTATTTGCCTTATTTACATAGACGCCATGCCAGTTTCCTTAGTAAATACGGATGCAAAACACCTATTTAATATCTCCCCCATTCGTTTTGGTTCCATACATAGCCGTCTACTCTGATATTCAAGAGGACCAATTTTATCCCTGACTATCCTTTTGCTCTTAATATACCAGTAGAAGTTCTGAGGATTATCCTTCACCTTGTCTGCCAAAGCAACCTCATGTCTTCTTTTCGCCCTCCTGATTTCTTTCTTAAGTAGTTTCTTGCACTTTTTATACTCCTCAAGCATCTTATTTCTCCCTGTTGCCAATACATTTCATACATCTCTCTCTTCTTCTTCATCAGAGTTCCAATATCCCTCGAGATCCAAGGTTCCTTATTCTTATTCACTTTGCCTTTAATCCTGACAGGAACAGACAAACTCTGCACTCTGAAAATTTCTCCTTTGAAAGCCTCCCACTTACCAATCACATCCTTGCCAGAGAAGAGCCTGTCTCAATTCTCACTTTTTAGATCCTCTCTCATTCCTTCAAATTTGGCCTTTTTCCGGTTGAGAACCTCAACCCGACGACCAGATCTATCTTTATCCATGATCAAGGACAAAACAAAGAACAAAGAACGATACAGCACAGGAACAGGCCCTTCGGCCCTCCAAGCCCGCGCCGCTCCCTGCTCCAAACTAGACCATTCTTTTGTATCCCTCCATTCCCACTCCGTTCAGGTGGCTATCTAGATAAGTCTTAAACGTTCCCAGTGTGTCCGCCTCCACCACCTTGCCCGGCAGCGCATTCCAGGCCCCCATCACCCTCTGTGTAAAAGACGTCATTCTGATATCCGTGTAAAACCTCCCCCGCTTCACCTTGAACCTACGACCCCTCGTGAACGTAACCACTGACCTGGGAAAAAGCTTCCCACCGTTCACCCTATCTCTGCCTCTCATAATTTTATACACCTCTATTAATTATCCCCTCATCCTCCGTCTTTCCAGTGAGAACAACCCCAGTTTACCCAATCTCTCCTCATAACTAAGCCCCTCCATACCAGGCAACATCCTGTTAAACCTCCTCTGCACTCTCTGCAAAGCCTCCATGTCCTTCTGCTACTGGACGCAGTATTCCAAATGCGGCCGAACCAACGTTCTATATAACCGCAACATCAGACCCCAACTTTTATATTGTATGCCCCGTCCTATAAAGGCAAGCATGCCATATGCCTTCTTCACTACCTTCTCCACCTGTGACGTCACCTTCAAGGATCTGTGCACTTGCACACCCAGGTCCCACTGCGTATCGACACCCTTTGTGGTTCTGCCATTTATCGGATAGCTCCCCCCCCCCTACGTTAGTTCTATCAAAATGCATCACTTCACATGTATTGGGATTGAACTCCATCTGCCATTTCTTTGCCCAAATTTCCATCCTCTATCGTTCTGTAGCCTCTGACAATGTTCCTCACTATCTGCAAGTCCAGCCATTTTCGTGTCGTCCGCAAACGTACTGATCACCCCAGTTACACTTTTTTCCAGATCGTTTATTTCAATCACAAACAGCAGAGGTCTCAATACAGAGCCCTGCGTAACACCAGTAGTCACAGGCCTCCAGCCGGAAAAAGACCCTTCCACTACCACCCTCTGTCTTCTGTGACCAAGCCAGTTCTCCACCCATCTAGCCACCTCCCCCTTTATCCCATGAGATCCAACCTTTTGCACCAACCTGCCACGAGGCACTTTGTCAAACGCTTTACGGACGTCCACAGAGACGACATCCACTGCCCTTCCCTCGTCAACCATTCTAGTCACTTCTTCAAAAAACTCCACCAGGTTAGTGAGGCATGACCTCCCTCTCACAAAACCATGCTGACTATCGTTAATGAGTTTATTCCTTTCCAAATGCGCATACATTCTATCTCTAAGAATCCTCTCCAACAACTTCCCGACCACGGACGTCAAGCTCACCGGCCTATAATTTCCCGGGTTATCCTTCCTACCCTTCCTAAATAATGGGACCACATTAGCTATCCTCCAATCCTCTTGGGACCTCACCTGTGTCCAGTGACGAGACAAAGATTTGCATCAGAGGCCCAGCGATTTCATCTCTCGTCTCCCTGAGCAGCCTTGGATAGATTCCATCAGACTTTATATTCCCTAAAAAAACCGAACACTTCCTCCCTTGTCATGGAGATTTTCTCCAACGGTTCAACGCTCCCCTCCGACACACTACCAGTCAACACATCCCTCTCCTTTGTGAATACCGGCGCAAAGTATTCATTTAGGATCTCAAGTTGAAACTAATGGCGTTATGATCACTGGGACCAAAGTGTTCCCGTACACATGCTTCCGTCACTTGTCCTAACTCGTTTCCTAAAAGGAAATCTAATTTTACATCCTCTCTGTTTGGTACCTCTATATATTGATTTAGAAAAAAATCCTGAACACATTTTACAAACTCTAACCCGTCTAGACCTTTCACAGTATGGGAGTCCCAATCTATATGTGGAAAATTAAAATCCCCTCCGATCACAACTTTATGTTTCCTGCAGTTGTCTGCTATCTCTCTGCAGATTTGCTCCTCCAATTCTCGCTGACTATTGGGTGGTCTATAATACACCCCCATGAATGTGGTCATACCACCCATATGGCCTCGGTCGACAAACCCTCTAATCTGTCCTGCCTGAGCACCGCTGTAACATTTTCCCTGACTAGCAATACCACTCCCCCACCCTTCATCCCTCTGCCTCTATCACGTCTGAAACATCGGAACCCTGGAACATTGAGCTGCCAGTCCTGCCCCTCCTGCAACCAAGTTTCACTGATGGCTATAATGTCATAATTCCATGTGTCATTCCACGCCCTCAGCTCATCTGCCTTCCCCACAATACTCCTGGCATTGAAATAGACACACCTCAGAAGATTATTATCACCACACACAACCCTTCTATTTGTGATATTTCATGAACTATTAACATCATTCACCTTCACCCCCGCTCCACTGTTTGCTCTGGCACTCTGGTTCCCATCCCCCTGCAAATCTAGTTTAAACCCTCCCCAATAACACTGGCAAACCACCCTGCAAGTATATTGGTCCCCTTGTAGTTTAGGTGTAACCTGTCTCTCTTGTACAGGTCCCACCTGCCCCAGAAGAGGTCCCAATGACCAAGAAATCTGAAAACCTGCCCCCTACACCAGTTCCTCAGCCACGTGTGCATCCGCCCGAGCATCCTACTCTTACCCTCACTGGCACGTGGCACAGGTAGCAATCATGTGGCTCTGTCCATGTGGCTATCTAGATAAGTCATAAATGATCCTAGCGTGTCTGCCTCAACCAGCTTGCTTGGTCGAACATTCCAGGCCCCCACCACCCTCTGTGCAAAATACATCCCCCGCATATCTGTCTTGAGCATTGCCCCCCTTACCTGAACTTGAGACCCCTTGTGTTTGTCATTTCTGACCTGGAAAATGCTTCCAACTGTTCACCCTATCTATGCCCTTCATAATTTTGAAAACTTCTATTAGGTCGCCCCTCAACCTCCGTCTTTCCAGTGAGAACAACCCAAGTTTACTCAATCTCTCCTCATAGCTAATACCCTCCATCCCAGGCAACATCCTGTTTAACCTCCTCTGTACTCTGTCCAAACCCTCCACGTCCTTCTGGTAGTGTGGCGACCAGAACTGGATGCAGTATTCCAAATGTGGCCGAGCCAACGTTCTATATAACCGCAACGTCAGACCCCAACGTTTATACGCTATGCCACGTCCAATAAAGGCAAACATGCCATATGCCTTCTTCACCACCTTTTCCACCTGTGCTGCCACCTTTAAGGACCTGTGGACTTATGGACTCAGTCCCCAGCTCCCTGTCTCTGGAGAAAAGACTCAGTCACAGCCCTCTGGGATTCCTGATTTACAGAATTAAACAACTAAATAAACAAATAAATAAATATTGGGAGGCTGATTTTAAAAAGTCTCCCCAAGAAATGGACACAGCTTGTTCCCAGTTTAAAGAGGGGAGTTTATCTCTTTCTGTGACTGAGATGTTGTCTATTCAGACTCGGAATATACATGGCGTTCAGTGTTTGGGTGGGAGGATTACACCAGGCATGAGGCTGGGAAAATTACATTTCTCCCCTTTGTCCCATCCGGATATCGTCAAATTGTTGCCCATGGGATCTGGCTGTGCATCAATAACCAGCTGCCTTTCCCGAACTCCAAATTGTAAACATGCCAATTTAAAATGGAACTGGCTCAGTGACTGTAAAACACTTGGGAAGGAGGAGGGAGGGATGAAATTAAAATTCCCCGGACTTGGAAATGGCTTGTTCCCAATTCCAGAGTCCGGATTGTGTTTGTAGATGGGGTGGTGTGAATTGGAAAATTGCCAGGGGCAGGTGGTCGGGACAGGGGTTTAATATCACTGCCTCTGTCACTCCAGCTTTCAGGATTGTTGTGTTTCACTGGAGTGGAGCGATTCCTGCTCTTTGCCCCAAGGTTTAATGCAGCCTATATGACTAGTCCTCAATTCAAGCCCTAATCTCACAGGGCCCTCAGGAAGCCTCCTCCATTTGCTTCATCCCCAAACAGTGTCTGTGCTAAATTGGATGGGATGAATTATTCAATAAAAACTGTAGCAGCCTCTTCAATTCTTCTTTTGGGATGTTATTGAGGGTTTTACTCGCTCTCTCCCTCTCTCTGCGTCCCTTTATGTATCTTTGTGATTGAAGGAAATGAAGGAAAGGTGACAGAGAGAGAGATTGTGAAAACAGTGGTGGAAATGTGGTTCCTTCACAGATTCCAACATGATATAAAATGCAGCAGAAACAGGTGGAGAGAGAGAGAGAGAGAAGAGAACGAGGCGGATGTGGAAACAGCTGGATGTGGTGGGTTAAACTGAGGCTGTTAGTGGGAGGGGGGATTCAATGAGGGACACACCCTCCATTTTAATTCTGAGGGTCGTGTCGGGATCGTGTCTCAGTCTCTTTTTCCCACGCGCTCTCTCAGTCTGATTCTCTGTCAGTCTCAATCTCTCTCAGTCTGATTCTCTGTCAGTCTCAATCTCTCTCAGTCTGATTCTCTGTCAGTCTCAGTCTCTCTCTCAGTCTGATTCTCTGTCAGTCTCAATCTCTCTCAGTCTGATTCTCTGTCAGTCTCAATCTCTCTCTCAGTCTGATTCTCTGTCAGTCTCAATCTCTCTCTCAGTCTGATTCTCTGTCAGTCTCAATCTCTCTCTCAGTCTGATTCTCTGTCAGTCTCAATCTCTCTCTCAGTCTGATTCTCTGTCAGTCTCAATCTCTCCCTCAGTCTGATTCTCTGTCAGTCTCAATCTCTCCCTCAGTCTGATTCTCTGTCAGTCTCAATCTCTCTCTCAGTCTTATTCGATCTCTGTCTATCGCATTGTCTTTCTCTCTGTCTCATTCTCTCTATGTGTCGATACCTGTAAACATTTCCTCAATTGTAAAATATTTGCAACCTATATGCCTGCTGTCAGTTTAGACATTACAGCAATCCTGCAGGAACTGAGAGAGAGAAAGATCCACTGTGAGAAAGCTGAATTTTAAAATGCCCACTATTTTGGTGATCTTTGTGTACACAGGGTGATTGCAGAATTCCAAAATTACAATGCTGAGGTCACATTATACGCTGCACCCGGAGGAAACCCCTGCAGACACGGAGAGAACGTGAAAACTCCACACAGACAGTGATCAAAGCCGAGAATCGAACGCAATTCACTGGCGCTGTGAGGCAGCAGTGTTAACCCACTGTGCCACCGTGTCACTGTGAGACAGCAGTGTTAACCCACTGTGTCACCGTGTCGCTGTGAGGCAGCAGTGTTAACCCACTGTGTCACCGTGTCACTGTGAGGCAGCAGTGTTAACCCACTGTGTCACCGTGTCGCTGTGAGGCAGCAGTGTTAACCCACTGTGTCACCGTGTCGCTGTGAGGCAGCAGTGTTAACCCACTGTGTCACCGTGTCACTGTGAGGCAGCAGTGTTAACCCACTGTGTCACCGTGTCACTGTGAGACACCATTGTTAACCCACTGTGTCACCGTGTCACTGTGAGGCAGCAGTATTAACCCACTGCGTCACCGTGTCGCTGTGAGACAGCAGTGTTAACCCACTGTGTCACCGTGTCACTGTGAGGCAGCAGTGTTAACCCACTGTGCCACCGTGTCACTGTGAGGCAGCAGTGTTAACCCACTGTGTCACCGTGTCACTGTGAGGCAGCAGTGTTAACCACTGTGCCACCGTGTCACTGTGAGGCAGCAGTGTTAACCACTGCGTCACCGTGTCGCTGTGAGGCAGCAGTGTTAACCACTGTGTCACCGTGTCACTGTGAGGCAGCAGTGTTAACCCACTGTGTTACCGTGTCCCTGTGAGGCAGCAGTGTTAACCATTGTGTCACCGTGTCACTGTGAGGCAGCAGTGTTAACCCACTGTGTCACCGTGTCACTATTAGGGAGCAGTGTTAACCACTGTGCCACCGTGTCACTGTGAGGCAGCAGTGTTAACCCACTGTGCCACCGTGTCACTGTGAGGCAGCAGTGTTAACCCACTGTGTCACCGTGTCGCTGTGAGACAGCAGTGTTAACCCACTGTGTCACCGTGTCACTGTGAGACAGCAGTGTTAACCCACTGTGTCACCGTGTCACTGTGAGGCAGCAGTGTTAACCCACTGTGTCACCGTGTCACTGTGAGACAGCAGTGTTAACCCACTGTGCCACCGTGTCACTGTGAGGCAGCAGTGTTAACCCACTGTGCCACCGTGTCACTGTGAGGCAGCAGTGTTAACCCACTGTGCCACCGTGTCACTGTGAGACAGCAGTGTTAACCCACTGTGCCACCGTGTCACTGTGAGACAGCAGTGTTAACCCACTGTGCCACCGTGTCACTGTGAGACAGCAGTGTTAACCCACTGTGCCCTTGAACATAATGGCTTGCTATGCAATTTTGGAGGACAGTTAAGCGTCAGACATGTTGCTGTGGCTCTGGAATGGCATGTAGACCAGACCAGGTGAGGACGGCAGATTTCCGTCTCTGAAGGGCATGAGTGAAGCAGGGGGAGGATGAAGGTTTGGAGAGAGAAATTGAGAGTGCGAGGGAGTATAGTGAAGAGAGTGATGGGTACAGGAAAGAGTGCGAGGGAACACAAGAAATTGATAGCATCGAAAAGCAAAGGGCGTTGGGGGGGAGAGGGGGCGGGGGGCTGGGTGGTGCAGTGAAAAAAGACACAGAGTCTCCAGTGTGAGCTCTTTTCTCAGCTCCCACTCTTTGGAAAAAAGCCTCAGCCACAACCCACTGGGATTCCTGAATCAGAGAAACAAATAAACAAATGAATGGTGGGAGGCTGATTTCCAGACCAGACAGCATCCTGGTAAATCTTTTCTGTTCCCTCTCCAAAGCCTCCACATCCTTTTGGTAGTTTGGTGACCAGAATTGAACACTATATTCCAAGTGCGGTCAAAATAAGGTTCTGTAAAGCTGCAACACTACTTGCCAATTTTTAAACTCAATACCCCGGCCGATGAAGGCAAGCATGCCGTATGCCTTCTTGACTACCTTCTCCACCTGCATTGCCACTTTCAGTGACCTGTGTACCTGTACACCCAGATCGCTCTGCCTATCAATACTCCGAAGGGTTCTGCCATTTACTGTAATATTTCCTATCTGTATTAGACCTTCCAAAATGCATTACTTCACATTTGTCCTGATTAAACTCCATCTGCCATCTCTCTGCCCAAGTCTTGGACTGATCTCTATCCTGCTGTATCCTCTGACGGTCCTCATCGCTATCCGCAAATCCACCAACCTATGTGTCATCAGCAAACTTACCTTCCCCCGCCACCCCTCATCTCCTGCCCCCCCGCAACCCCTCACGCCATCCCTACAGCCTCTCGCACCCTTCAACACCCCCCACAACCCCTCACCCCTCCCCACAACCTCTCGCACCCTTCAACGCCCCCCCCCCCACAACCTCTCACCCCCTCCCCACAACCTCTCGCCCCCGTTCAACCCCCCCCCAACAACCCCTCACCCCCTCCCCACAACCTCTCGCACCCTTCAACCCCCCCCCCCCAACCCCTCACCACAGCCTCTCGCACCCTTCAACCCCTCCCCGCGACCCCTTGCCCCACTTCCCCCCACAACTCGCCCCCTCAATACCAATTGACCCTAATCGATGGACTTGGACTATCAGCGACTATACCTTGTGTATTGATGTGTTTGTCCAGAAGCTTCTTCAATCAGAGAGTTCCTGCCGCCAGCAGCCACTCAGCCAGCGAGTTCCAGATTTCCAACACAGTCTGCTCAACATTCTGTACCCACATCCCCTCTGAAACACTCTCACCTTTAACCTCTGCCCTTTGTTCAAACCCACACATCTATGGCACTGGGCATGCGCTCTCCCCACATTGCCGCTCACAAAGATGGCACTGGGCATGCGCTCACCTCACATTGCCCCTCACAAAGATGGCACTGGGCATGCGCTCATCTCACATTGCCCCTCACAAAGATGGCGGCGGCGCAGGCGCACAGCCCCGCTGTAAACATGGCGGCCGTGAACTCGGGGCCGAAACGGGGAACAATACTGGGCTCCTGTTGGGTACAAACGGGGAATAGGGGATTTCATTCTCTGTGTTTCCGCTTTACAGAAACCTGGTTATGAATCCGCTCCGCCCACCCACTGGATCCATCGCTCCCCCCGAACCGCCATTCCACTCACTGAGTGACTGGTCATCAGATCACACATCGCCATCAGCACACTGCGCATGCTCCACTCTCAGCCCCGCCCCTCATTCACTCCGATTGGTTGGAGGACCAGCCGCTCCCGCTCGGTCCGCCAGTCCCGCCCCCTTCTCCTCCTATTGGTCCGGAGCTGCCGTCAATCAGACGGGCATTGTGACGGTGTGTGATGGTGGGCGGGGCCACAGCACCAGGTTAAAGGCCAACAGGTCTATTTGGCAGCACAAGACACGATATTCCGAGTCTGAATAGACAACATCTCGGTCACAGAAAGAGATAAACTCCCCTCTTTCAACTGGGAAAAAGCTGTGTCCTTTCCTTGGGGAGACTTTTTAAAATCAGCCTCCCAACATTTATTTATTTGTTTATTTAGTTGTTTATTTCTGTAAATCAGGAATCTCAGAGGGCTGTGACTGAGACTGTTCTCCAGAGACAGGGAGCTGGGCATTGAGTCCATAACTCCACAGGTCCTGAAAGGTGGCAGCACAGGTGGAAAAGGTGGTGAAGAAGGCATATGGCATGCTTGCCTTTATTGGACGGAGCAGAGAGTATAAAAGTTGAGGTCTGATGTTGCGCTTATATAGAACGTTGGCGAGGGCACATTTGGAATACTGCGTCCAGTTCTGGTCGCCACACTGCCAGAAGGAGGTGGAGGCTTTGGAGAGAGTACAGAAAAGGTTTCACAGGATGTTGCCTGGGATGGAGTGTATTAGTTATGAGGAGAGATTGAGTAAACTTGGGTTGTTCTCACTGGAAAGACGGAGGTTGAGGGGCGACCTAATAGAAGTTTTCAAAATTATGAAGGGCATAGATAGGGTGAACAGTTGGAAGCATTTTCCCAGGTCAGTAATGACAAACACAAGGGGTCACAAGTTCAGGTAAGGGGGGCAATGTTCAAGACAGATATGCGGGGGATGTATTTTGCACAGAGGGTGGTGGGGGCCTGGAATGTTCTACCAAGCAAGGTGGTTGAGGCAGACACGCTAGGATCATTTAAGGCTTATCTCGATAGCCACATGAAGAGAGCCACATGATTGCTACCTGTGCCACGTGCCAGTGAGGGTAAGAGTAGGATGCTCGGGCGGATGAACACGTGGCTGACGGACTGGTGTAGGGGGCAGGGTTTCAGATTTCTATGTCATTGGGACCTCTTCTGAGGCAGGTGGGATGTGTTTCAGAGAGATGGGTTACACCTGAACTACAAGGGAACCAATATACTTGCAGGGAGATTTGCTCGTGTTATTGGGGAGCGTTTAAACTAGATTTGCAGGCGGATGGGAACCAGAGTGCCAGAGCAGATAGTGAGCAGTAGTCAAAAGACAGGTTAGTTCAAGCAAAATCACAAATGGAAGGGTAGAGTGTGGTGGAAATAACCTTTTGAGGTGTGTCTATTTCAATGCCAGGAGTATTGTGGGGAAGGCAGATAAGCTGAAGGCGTGGATCGACACATGGGGAAATATGACATTATAGCCATTAGTGAAAATTGGCCACAGGAGGCGCAGGACTGGCAGGTCAATGTTCCAGGGTTCCAATGTTTCAGGCGGGATAGAGGCAGAGGGATAAAAGGTGAGGGGGGTGGCATTGTTGGTCAGGGAAAATGTTACAGCTGTACTCAGGCAGGATAGATTGAGGAGCATGTCGACAGAGGCCCTATGGGTGGAGCTGAGAAACAGGAAAGGTAAGACCACATTAATGGCGTTGTGTCATAGACCACCCAATAGTCAGCGAGAATTGGAGGAGCAAATCAGCAGAGAGATAGCTGACAACTGCAAGAAACACAAAGTTGTGATAGGAGGGGATTTTAATTTTCCACATATAGATTGGGACTCATATACTGTTAAAGGTTTAGACGGGGTAGAATTTGTAAAATGTGTTCAGGAGAAGTTTCTGCATCAGTATACAGAGGAGCCAACGAGAGAGGGTGCGATTTTGGATCTCCTATTGGGAAATGAGTTAGGGCAGGTGATGGATGTGAGAGTGAAGGAACACTCTGGATCCAGTGATCATAATGCCATTAGTTTCAACCTGATCATGGATAAGGATAGATCAGGTCCTCGGGTTGAAGTTCTGAAGTGGAAAAAAGGCCAAATTTGATGAAATGAGAAGGGATCTGGGAAGTGTGGATTGGCACAGGCTGTTCTCTGGTAGGGATTTAAATGGAAAGTGGGAGGCCTTCAAAGGAGAAATTTTGAGAGTGCAGAGTTTGTATGTTCCTGTCAGGATTAAAGGCAAAGTAAATAGGAATAAGGAACCTTGGTTCTCGAGGGAGATTGTAACACTGATTAAGAGGAAGAGAGAGTTGTATGAAATGTACAGGCAGCAAGGAACAGATCAGATGCTCGAGGAGTATAAAAAGGGCAAGAAGCTACTTAAGAGGGAAATCAGGAGAGCTAAACGAAGACATGAGGTTGCTTTGGCAGCCAGTGTGAAGGAAAATCCAAAGAGCTTCTATATGTTAGGAGCAAAAGGATAGTGAGGGACAAAATTGGTCCTCTTGAAGACCAGAGTGGTAGACTGTGTATGGAACCAAAAGAGATGGGGGAGATACTAAATGTTTTTTTGTCATCCGTATTTACTGAAGAAACGGGTATGGAGTCTCCGGAAATAGAGAAAACAGGTAGGGAGGTCATGGAACCTTTACAGATTAAAGGGGAGGAGGTGCTCGCTGTCTTGAGGCAAATCAGAGTGGGAAAATCCCCAGGACCGGACAGGGTATTCCCACTGACCTTGAGGGAAGCTAGTGTTGAACATGAAGGAGCTCTGACAGACATATTTAAAATGTCAGTATTCACGGGGGAGGTGCCGGATGATTGGAGGCTGGCTCGTGTTGTTCCTTTGTTTATAAAAGGTTCCAGAATAAATTCGGGAAATGAAAGGCCAGTAAGTTTGACGTCGATGGTGGGCAAGGTCTTGGAAGGTGTGATAAGGGATAGCATCTATACGTAATTTGCATAGACAGGGACTTATTAGGGAGAATCAACATGGCTTTGTGCGTGGTAGGTCATGTTTGACCAATCTATTAGAGTTTTTAGAGGAGGTTACCAGGAAAATGGATGAAGGGAAGGCGGTAGATGTTGTCTACCTGGATTTCAGCAAGGCCTTTGACAAGGTCCCTCTTGGGAGGTTAGTTAGGAAGGTTCAGTCGCTGGGTATACATGGGGAGGTAGTAAATTGGATTAGACACTGGCTCAATGGAAGAAGCCAGAGAGTGGTTATGGAGGATTGCTTCTCTGAGTGGAGGCCTGTGACTAGTGGTGTGCCGCAGGGATCGGTGTTGTGTCCATTGTTGTTTGTCATCTATATCAATGATCTGGATGATAATGTGGTAAATTGGATCAGCAAATTTGCTGATGATACAAAGATTGGAGGTGTAGTGGACAGTGAGGAAGGTTTTCAAAGCTTGCAGAGGGACCAACAAGAAAAATGGGCTGAAAAATGGCAAATGGAATTTAACGCAGACAAGTGCGAGATATTGCACTTTGGAAGGACAAACCAACGTAGAACGTACAGGGTAAATGGTAGGACTCTGAAGAGTGCAGTTGAACAGAGGGATCTGGGAATACAGGTACACAATTCCCTAAAAGAGACGTCACAGGTGGATAAGGTTGTAAAGAGTGCCTTGGATACATTGGCCTTTATAAATCGGAGTATCGAGTATAAAAGTTGGAGTGTTATGGTAATGTTATATTAGGCATTGCTGAGGCCGAATTTAGAGTATTGTGTACAGTTTTGGTCACCGTGTTACAGGAAGGATGTAAATAAGGTTGAAAGAGTGCAGAGAAGGTTTTTAAGGATGTTGCCGGGACTTGTGAAGCTGAGTTACTGAGAGAGATTGAATAGGTTGGGTCTTTATTCCCTGGAGTGTAAAAGAATGAGGGGAGATTTGAGAGAGGTGTATAAGATTTTGATGGGTATAGATAGAGTCAATGCAAGCAGGCTTTTTCCACTGAGGCGAGGGGAGAAAAAAACCAGAGGCCATGGGTTTAAGGGTGAAAGGAGAAAAGATTAAAGGGAATATTAGGGGCGGCTTCTTCACGCAGAGAGTGGTGGGTGTGTGGAATGAGCTGCCGGATGAAGTGGTAAATGCTTTTAACATTTCAGAAAAACTTGGACGGGTTGATGGATGAGAGGGTTGTGGAGGGATATGGTCCAAGTGCAGGTCAGTGGGACGAGGCAAAAAATGGTTCGGCACAGACAAGAAGAGCCAAAAGGCCTGTTTCTGAGCTGTAATTTTCTATGGTTTTCTATGCCAAATTTCCATTGTCTTCTGAGAAAGTAGAGGCATCTTAACCATCGCATCGGCATGGAAGGACCAGGACAGGTTGTTGGTGATCTGGACACCTGGAAACTTGAAGCTCTCGACCATCTTCACTTCATCCCCATTGATGTAGACAGGGGCATGTCCTCCACGACGTTCCCTGAAGTCGATGACTATCACCTTCATTTTGTTGACATTGAAAGATACATAATTGTCATCGCACCAGTTCACCAGATTCTCTATCTCTGGACCAGAGAGAGGAGGGGACAAGAGGGATGGGGATTTGGGGAATGAGGGGAATGGGGAATGGGGGATGTAGGGAATGAGGGGGTTCTGGGGGTGAGGGTGATATGGAAGTCAGGGGATCAAGGGGTCAGGGTGATATGGGATGGGGGATATGGGGAATGAAGGAAATGGGGATTTGAGGAATGAGGAGGTGGGGATATGGGGAATAAGGGAAATATGGGGGTGAGGGTGATATGGAGGCCGGGAAAAGGGGTGAGGGTCATGTGGGGGTGAGTGGGACATGGGAAATTAGGGGGATGTGGGAATCAGGGATATGTGAATGAAGGAGGTATGGGTATGAGAGGATTGGGGTTATGGGGAATGGGGGCATTATAGGGATGAGGGCGATGGGAATGTACGGGAGATATGGAGAAATGAAAATAATGGTTAGAGAGGGAGGTGGGGATATGAGGGGGTGGGGATATGGGGGTTGAGGGTATGGGAGTTATATGGGTGAAGGGATGGGAGGATGGGGTGGCGATATGCTGGGGATATAGGGTGATGATATGTGGAATATGTAGTGAGGGGGATATGAGGATGAGGGGAATTGTGGAATATGGAGGCGGGATATGGGGGTGAAGCGCAGAGGGGATATGGGGAATAAAGGAATAGGATGAAATGGGGGTGAGAGTGATTGGGACACGGGGAATGAGAGGGCGGGGAGATATGGGACAACGGGAATGAGGATGAAGCGGGGATACGGGGTGAGCAGGATGGGGAATTAGATTAGAGGGACAATGTATAGAGATAGGGAAATAGTGGCGATGGGGGTTAATGGAGGGAACAGTGAGGGGGAACAGAGAAGGGAATGGAGGGATCAGGATGGAATAGAGGGGATAGTTGTGGTGCAGAAGGGGTGAATAATGGTGACACAGTGCGGAGCAGAGCAAAAGAATAGAGGGGATGGGGAAATAGTGGGGATACTGGGTCGGGGGACTGGAGGGGACACAGGTCAGTGAAAGGAAGAGAGTGAGATGGAAAGAGTCGGAGACCGGGAAGAAACAAATAAAGGGAGAGTGAGCAATAAACGAAAATTAGATGAGCTTCAGTGTCAGCAACGAAATCCATTTGTCTGCCTCAGAGTGTTCCTCGACTCTCATCTTCTTTCTCAGAAGAAAGAATATGGTCCCCTGATATGATGGTGGTTCTTGCACTATCAGACTTGCCCTGCCATAGAATATGGTGTTAAACCCCTGGGCGCATAATTAATGAGTTGGGAGCTGGAAGAAATGGTGTGGTTTCCCGCCAGCTCGAGAGCGGGAAACACACCAAGTTCCTCTCCTCTCACGATGGGACACAGACCTGGGTGGGAGATTTCCGTCCAGGGAGTCACAGCCTACAGTTTCCTGCTGGTTCACTCCCTCCTTCATGGAGTAGAGCTGTTACATTTTGCAGTTTCCAGTCCACTTGGGCCTGTCATGAACCTCGGGAATGTTAGCAGATTACAACCAATGCAGTGCCATAGCAGAGGCCTGGGCATCCAGGTGTGTGATGGCGGGAATTGGATTGTGGGGCAGAGGAGTAGATTTGGCAGCAAGGACAGATGGGTGGCTCTCAGTTGGCTCCCCTTTCCTAATGTCTGGTTCTTTGATAAAACACTTCAGAGCCTTTAAATAAGCCACCTCCGCCCTCCCCCCTCCCCATCCAGGAACCCACAAGCAACCTGACAGTGTGAGAGTGATCAATGCTTACTTTTCAGGCTCCCCGCATGACAAGTTCCCCCATCCACCATTGGGTGAATACCGGCAGTGACAGGATGAGGCCCTTAGGTGATCATTAAATGCCCACCTAACGGCCTCAATTGTTGGCAGGCAGGAAGGCCATTCATGAGGCAGGAAAGTGGCAGGGTCCGCATCAATCACTCTCCCACCTGATTAAATGCCTTCCCCACCAGCTCCAAACTTCCCACGGGAAAACGCATTAAGTTCCACCCAGTATTTTAGTGAGGGCATGGAAAGAAAGGACAATTCATTTTTTAAAAAGGATCAAAGAAATTAAAGGAAAACATCCACATTGTAAAATTGCCCCTCTTTTTTCTGAAATCACAAATGACCAGTTTCTTTTGTTGTTCGAACTTTGGAGTTGATAGGAACTGTAGGAGGAGGAATTTATTTGATTTGATTTTGATTTGATTTATTCTTGTCACATATATTAGTGTACAGTGAAAAGTATTGCATCTTGCACGCTATACAGACAAAGCACATTGTACATAGAAAAGGAAAGGAGAAGTATGTAGTGTTACAGTCATAGCTAGGGTGTTGAGAAAGATCAGTGTGATGCGAGGGGGGGCATTCATAAGTCTGATGGCAGCAGGGAAGAAGCTGTTCTTGAGTCAGTTGGTAATTTCCACATGTGGCAAATACAATGGGACAGTCCTGGTTTCCATAATGCCTGTGCTTATGGTTTTATCAACTGGGAACAGCAGAAGTCTCTCTTTCTGCCTTCTATTAACCTGATCTGATAAATGAAACACATGGAACGAAATGTGTGCTTGGTTTTGGTCAACTTGCGGTTTGGACGCACTGAACGAGTAACTTAGCTGCGGAAATTATTACAATTCACAGGAGGTCGAAACTCCAGTGAATACAAAGGCATCACAAGCTTGATTTATGTGCGCAACTGAAATAAAAGCTGATCAGCAAAGACCTTGTCTGGAGAACACCAAATGTTATGACATGCTGTCGTCTCTGCTTGTTAATTTTCTAATGGAGATTGTTGGTGCTACAAATCTTATTGCTTTTGCCAGCAGCATGGTTCACCGCGCGATGGGGAGTGTACAGAAGAAGAAATGGAAAATGTATAGTTTTATTCACCATAAAAGGATCAACAAAAGGACCTTGTGTATGTATAAGGAGACTGTCACTTTCCATCCCTGGAATACTCGCTGCGTGACTGGTGTGCAACCTAATTGTTTGTGAACAGAATTACCACTCCCTGAAGAAGGATCTTGGAGCTCCGAAAGCTTGTGTGGCTTTTGCTACCAAATAAACCTGTTGGACTTTAACCTGGTGTTGTTAAACTTCTTACTGTGTTTACCCCAGTCCAACGCCGGCATCTCCACATTATGACCTAATTGAGAAGCAGAGGTGAATGGCAAAAGTGCACAAAGCATTTATCACAGACATATTCATCTACTCTGGAAAAAGGGACACTTTGAAATGGATAATGTGGTCCACTTGATCAGAAGTGGGCAATGCTATCATCTACATCATTACATAGGGAAATTTTGGGGTTTGGAGGAGGTGTGACAGATTCACTCTTGCATTCAAAAACATACCAACGAAAGTCACATTGTACAGGATTTTGTAATGCAGCCATCGATTGTCATGTGGGTAATATTTATCTCTGTTGTTCAAAGCTGTTCTGCACACAAGTGATGAGGTTATTATTAACATCTGTTCTAAATGCCTGATGCAATCGTGATATTCATCTCTGTCCCTTGGTTAGGTTGCACACAGTTGGTATTCCAGTGAATCAGAGCCATGGTCTCCCTCAGACTCACACAAACTCCTTGCCGACTGCCTCATTTTCACCAAAACACATGAATTGGGAAATTGTGACTTTGTTTTTGTTTCACCTGTTTCAACTCCATTAAGGATGTTATATAAATGCAGTTGTTGTTTAATTCCTTCTTTTCACAAGCCCATGCTTGTTCTCTTCGGAGTGAGGTGAGCTGTGCCCAGCTTCTAATTTTATATTTTACTCTTGTTCTATGCTTCTAAAACTTCATTCAAACTCTTTCAAACTCTCTGACAACGCTCTCATGCAATTTCTCATAGATTTGGCCACACCCTAGCTGTGACTGTAACACTACATTCTGCACTCTCTCCTTTCCTTCTCTATGACAGTATGTTTTGTCTGTATTACCCGCAAGAAACAATACTTTTCACTGCATGTTAATACATGTGACAATAATAAATCAAATCAAATCAAATCTTTTGTTTTACAATTCACTCCCTCCATTTTAATTATATTTTCTTTCTTCCCAACTCTGTCTCACATTTCGTAAAAAGTTTAATGTCATTTGGTCCCTTTGCCTTTTGCACGGTCTCCCGCTCTTTCTCTCTGCCTCTGTTTGTGTATTTTCCTGTGGATCTGACTTGCTCCCTCTTTCTGCTTGTCCCTGCTTGTCGGTACATCTGCCTTTTTTTCATAATCTCTATCTTCTATCATTGTTTCCCTTTCTCTATTAATTCCTTGGTCACCTTTGCTGTCAAAATGTATCTTTCTCTCTATCCACTCCCCTTTGTCATTCCACTTCTTTCCCTTTCTCCCTTACTTGTCCCCGACCTCAGCCTTTCCCACTGTAGGTGGTCTCTCACCTGCCTTGATGTGGATCTGGGTGACAGATCATCTGGTGCCATTCATGACAAACTGGGATATTTCCACTCATGAACGGGGCAAGGATATAGCCAGAAGATTCTTCCTTTTGCTTTTCAATTGGCAACTTTGCTCAGCATACAATCCCTACAGTGCAGAAGGAGGTCATTTGGTCCATCGAGTCTGCACTGACTCTCCAATCGAGCATGTTACCCAGACCCAGAAACTGCCCTATCCCCGTTGCCCCAAGCATTTACCTTGCGAATCCCCCTAACCTACAGATCTTGGGACACATCTCATTTTTTGCACATAAAACAACATTAGTCCTCTTTAACTCGATACAATCATAGAATCCCCACAGTGCGGAAGGAGGCCAATCGGCCAATTGAGCTTTAACCAACAACAATCCCAGCCAGGCCTTGTTCCCATGTGTATTTACCCTTCTAGTCCCCCTGACACCAAGGGGCAATTTAGCACGGCCAATCCATCTAACCCGCACATCTTTGGACTGTGGAAGGAAATCGGAGCACCTGGAGGAAACTCAGGCAGACCATGGGAGAACGTGCAAACTCCACACAGACTGCCACCCGAGGCCGGAATCAAACCCGGGCAGCAGTGTAAACCACTGTGCCACCCACTTCAGTGGAACAGTTCAGCCACTCCTGTAGGCAAGTGGTGAATGCCATCCATAGTATTCCAGAGTCCTTGATTCCTGTGAGGTTTCTGTTTAATCGCAGTCCCAGGCCTTTCAACAAAATCCCCAATGACAACAGATCCGGAAGGCCAGAAGCAGCAAACCTGAGGTCCAAAATACTGATACAACATTCCAAAGAAAGTGCTGCAATCCTTCTCACATCATCATAGTTCACACCAAGTCTGTCACCACTGGCCAACATTCAACCAGACCTGAATTTGAAATGTTCAAATTCCTCCATTGTCTCAGCCCTCACAATCTGTGTGACCTCCTCAGCCTCGACAACCCTTTGATATTTCTGTGCCGTATCTTTTGTGCTTTCCTGATTTTGATTTCTCTGCCACACCTTTGGCTCTGATATGGAAATGCCGGCATTGGACTGGACTGGGCGCAATAAGAAGTCTCACAACACCAGGTTAAAGTCCAACAAGTTTATTTGGTATCACTGAGCTTTGCGAGCGCTGCCCCTTCATCAGGTGAGACTCAGCTTATGAAACGGCAGCGTTCTGAGACCCTTTGGCCACCTCGGCCGTAAGGTCAGGATCTGGGAGAGAAATCCTGGGCCCTGATGAGTCTCCTTTGGATCAGTCCATGAAACCATATTTGCAAGACACTCTTTTTTCAGGAGGATGGTCCCTTTAAATGCCACAATGGTGTCCAAATCTTTTTCTTTTCAAAGAGACTCCCATACCCAACCAAAACGTCTGAGTGGTGTAAGGCCTGGAGTTCACTCCTTAAACTTCTCTGCCTCTCCAACTGTCTCCTTCAAGTCACGCCAAAAAAACCTATTTATTTGATCAAGATTATGGTCATCTGTCCTACTACGTGACTCTGTCACATCTTCCTTGCTAACCCTCCTGTGAAGCATTTTAAGATGTTTGACTATGTTATAGATGCTATGTAAATGCAGCTCATTGTAACAGGCATTGTGATTGCGACAGCATTATGTAGCTGTTATGTCAGTAAAGGCCAGCGGAGGGTGTGCTTGGTCAGTGTAAAGATACAGTAAAAAGTCTCACCCCACCAGGTTGAAGGCCAACAGGTTTATTTGGAATCATGCGCTTTCGGACCGCTGTTCCTTCATCAGGTGAGTGTAAAGGTAGAGGAACAGGAGGGTTTTGAGGATCTTGTTTGAGAGCACAGGTATCACATGAGGTTTCATGTTGATAATTGAAGCTGGAAAATGCCTGTAAGACATTAACAATGTTGTATTTCAGAAGTTGCAATGCAATGCCTCACATTCTCCAAATTTGTCACTGATGCAGAGTATTTCCCTGGACACCCACCTTATGCAGTGTGCAATGGCTCAATCTGACTGAAGGGGGAAAAATCTGTCTTCTCCAGGAATGGCTTAGGGAGGGAATTCCAGAACGTAAGGTCCAGGATCCTCAGTGTCTCTGAGGAAGGAACAACCCCAGTAAAATATGGGAGGCCCTATGATGCGGAATATCATTGGATAATGTTCTACATAGAAGCCTAGTCATTACGACGGCTTGGTGGCACAGTGGTTAGCACTGCTGCCTCACAGCGCCAGGGACCCGGGTTTGATTCCAGTCTTGGGTCACTGTCTCTGTGGAGTTTGCACATTCTCCCCGTGTCTGTGTGGGTTTCCTCCAGGTGCTCTGATTGCCTGCTACAGTTCAAAGATGTACGGGTTAGGTGGATTGGCCGTGCTAAATTGCTCCTAGTGCCAGGGGATTAACAGTGAATATGTGGGGTTATGGGAACAGGGCCTGGGTGGGATTGTGGTTGGTGCAGACTAGATGGGCCGAATGGCCTTCTTCTGCACTTTAGGGATTCTATGATTAAACTCAAAACTGCAAGGATTCAAGGGCACCCCAGCAAATAGGTAAGAAACTGGTTGAAGGCCAGGAAACAAGGAGTAATGATGAGAGGAGATATGTCATGGTGGGGAGAAATGCTGAGTGATGCACCTCAAGGGTCTGTGCGAGGACCTGGGGCAGAATTCTCAATTTCTGAAACCAAGGGTGGAATTCTCCCAAGCCGCCTGTGGCAGGTTTGATGGTGGGCTGTGCGGAGAATGTGGCAAAAGCCAAAGGGCTGGATTCTCCAATCTCCACCGTTCCTCGGATTCTCCAGTCCTGCTGCTGTGAATGGAGGACTTGGCTGAGTGCCAAATTCTCCATTCTCACTGGCAGTGGGAGCGGGACGTGAACAGCCAGAGAAATTTGGCCAAAGGGTTGGAAACATATTTGAAATATGGTGCCACCTATGGAATGGATGTTGGGACTGGTCCCTAATAGAATTCCCATTTGCCAGGCACTCCATGCACATTGGGCCTGGCACTTAATAGCTCCAGGACTGAAAGTAACACTGAATTTGAAAAGGGGCAGGGATGATGTGGAGGTGCCAGCGTTGGACTGGGGTGGGCACAGTAAGTTGTCTCACAACACCAGGTTAATGTCCAACAGGTTTATTTGGTAGCACGAGCTTTCGGAGCACTGCCGCTTCATCAGGTGAGTGCAGGATTTGTTTCACAAACAGGGCACATATCGACACAAACTCAGTTACAAGATAATGGTTGGAATACGAGTCTTAACAGGTAATCAAGTCTTTACAGGTGCAGACAATGTGAGTGGAGAGAAGGTTAAGCAAAGGTTAAAGAGGTGTGAATTTTCTCCAGCCGGGACAGTGAGTGAGACAGATACTCGAGTTGATTTCTTTTTAAGGTCGAATGGAAGTACCAATAACCAGGTGTATCACTGGAAAACAGTCAACTCCTCCACAGAGCAGTAAATTTAACAAGGTGTCAAAATCCCAGCTCTATCCAATGTTGCTCAATTGCCTCATCAATTGCTTATTCATTGACATTAACAACTGCAGACACTCCACCGAGTACGGTCTAATGAGGTGTGAAATGGTCTTCAAACACGTTAGCTGCTAAACAGCTAAAAACGTTTGGCTCCTTTATGGCCGGTTCACTCAGGTGGTTAGAGGGTGGCACTAATAATACCAAGGTCGCAGGTTCGATCCCCACATGGGCCAAAGTGTTGATGTATGTATGGCTCCTGTCGCATCCAGGTCCAATACCTTTGCTCAGTAAGCAGTCTCACAACACCAGGTTAAAGTCCAACAGGTTTAATTGGAATCACCAGCTTTCGGAGCACTGCCACAGTGAGCCGATCCACGCCACAGTGAGCTCCGGGCAGCCCTCCTCGAGGTCAGTGGCGATGACATTTTCTGCATAATGCGATCAGGTGTGGTGCTGGCATCAGATAATGACCATGAAAAGTTGTCACTTTGCTGTAAAAACCCAACCTAATGTCCTTCAGAGTAAGGAAGCAATGCCCTGAAACAGTCCCGAATCCAAAGCGTTGGAGTTGACACCTAATGCTCGGGACACGCAATGCTGGGGCATAAATTCTGCCCTGTCACTGTTACCCACATCCCTGGCATAGAAAAGGTGTTATCAGTACATGGTCATTAATGCACCCTGTCCAATAGCTTTAGGGTGGCACGGTGTGACACAGTGGTTAGCACTGCTGCCTCACAGCGCCAAGGACTGGGATTTAATTCCCGGCTTGGGTGACTGTCTGTGCGGAGTCTGCGCGTTCTCCCAATGTCTGCGTGGGTTTCCTTCCAGTTTCTTCCCACAGCCTGAAAGACACGCTGGTTCGGTGCATCGGTCATGCTAAATTCTCCCTCAGTGTACCCGATCAGGCGCTGGAGTGTGGCCACTCGGGGATTTTCACAGCAACTTCATTGCAGTGTTAACGTAAGCTTAGTTGTGACACTAATTAATGAACTTTAAATTCTTCACCTCGCCTCCTTGTTTACCTGAAGTGGATGGCAAGCAAATCTATCCAAGTTTGCAATTTGTTCTGCCGGCGTCACCAATGAGAAGTCTATTAAAATATATCCCACAAAATGGAAGTGATGTTGACAGTAGTTTTCTCTTCATCTCAATTTGCTTTATTTATCTGAGAATTTAATCTTTTAAACAGTTGATTCTAATCTTTGTTGAGTTATTTTCTTTACTCAGTTCCAATTATTAGTTAATTTATTTGGGAATACTGTCGGGGGAGCTCTGCGACTGACTTGCTCTTCCACTTCAAAGAGTACAAAGAAGGCTGTTTGTATTTTGTATAGAGATAAATAACAAATAATACTGTAGATAATTTTCCAATTGGTCTGAACGGTGATGATGATGTAGAGAAAGTAAAAATAGAAACAAGGAAGAGATGCAGCAGTGTGACTCTTATTAGGCCTCAGTGTAAATGGGATCAAAGACAATGGCTCAGGTGATAGGAGGAATGAAGTTAGGTAAATAATGTTTGCTTCAGTCATTGTTTTATTCTGATATTTGATGTAGGCATGATCTGTTTCCTCTGATTGAGGAGTGACTGATAAGGAGGTCTTCAATTGAAAGTTTGCATTATAGTGAAAAGAGAGAGGGGGCGTTGTTTAGGAAAAATATCTTTACTCAGATACATTGGCCGGAGTTTCACCGGCACGCCCGTCCCAGTTCGGGGGCGGGCGCAGCTGGAGAACAGCATTCTCTGTTGGCCTCGGGCAGGATCGGACGAACGTTGTGCAGATAAAATTCCGCCCAATGAATCTACAGTGCAGAAGGAGGCCATTTGGCCCATTGAACCTGCACCGATAACAATCCCACCCAGGGCCCATCCCCGTAACCACACGTATTTACAGTCCTAATCCCCCTGACACTGAGGGATAACTTAGCACAGCCAATCAACGCATCTTTGGACAAGCGCCCGGAGAAATCCCATGCAAACACGGGGAGAGTATGCAAACTCCACACAGACAGTGACCCGAGGCCGGAATTGAACCCAGGTCTCTTGCACTATCAGGCAGCAGCGCTAACCACTGCGCCACCGTGATGCTCAAGGTTTTTGGAATGTTTTGATGCACAGAACCGTTCAGGTAGAGATTGCTGCATTGTTTGAAGGAAAATGAGATACATGTGTGAAGCAGAGGAAGGTGCAGGCTTAATGGAGAATGCAGGGGAAGTGGAATTAGCTTTAGCAAAGAGCTAGCATGGCTACAATTGGACGAATGGCCTCTCCCTGCGTTGTGAGTTATGGTCCTGGAATAGAATTTGTTATCGGAGAGCCTCGAACTCATATTCATGGTCCTGAACTTATTCCTTCAATTTTTCATCATCTAGAAGTAAGTTGTTGAAAATGCTCTTTGATATTTCAGCTCAAGGTTTCATTATCTCATCAGATACTGCTCTGGTTTGGGAATGGATGAAGTTAGAGAGGAAAGGAGATTGTGCGGTCCAATTTGTTAATACATTGCCCTTAGATTCCTGAAGCCCAGATTATGGGATGAAAATCTATCACCGTTGATGGGCGTTGAGAATCCTAAATTAACTGATTGAGTTTCCAATCAATTTTCAATGGGCGTGACACCAAGAATACTGTCTCTCAATGCATTCATCAAATTGTAATCTTATTTGGGAAGTCCACAATAATAGATGTTTTGAAAGTGGAAACTAATCACACCACTGAACATGGGATGAGAATGGAAGGATGATATTAATTTAAGGCAGATTGGAGAGAGCTTTGCTGTACATATGCCTTATTATACTGTTGAAAAGGAAGTTCTGGACACAGCAACAACTGCCCAGCTTATTTCCCAAGTACTAACATCCCTCCTCTTGTACATAGAAGTTTAAAAGAAAAGAAAACTTGCTTATATATTATCCTTTTGTATGACTTTGGAATTGAATCTATAGGAGCAGCACGGTGACACAGTGGTTAGCACTGCTGCCTCACAGCTCCAGTGATCCGGGTTTGATTCCCGGCTTGGGTGGCCGTCTGCGTGGAATTTGCACGTTCTCCCCGTGTCTGCATGGGTTTCCTCCGGGTGCTCCGGTTTCCTCCCACAGTCCAAAGCTGTGGGGGTCAGGTTGATGGGCTATGCTAAATTTCCCAAAGTGTCCAGGGATGTGTAGGTTCGAGGGATTAGCGGGGTAAATGTGTGGGGTTGTGGGGATAGGGCCTGGGGTGGGATTGTTGTCAGTGCAGACACGATGGGCTGAATGGCCTCCTTCTGCACTGGCGAGTTTCTATGATAATCATCGAACCGAGAGGCAAGAATGTTGCAGCTGACTGGAAGAAAATGCATTACTCAGAGTTGGCCATGATCTCCCATTCGAAAGAAATAAAATTAATCAGCAGTTTTAAAAAATAGTTAATCAGAGTTTGAGCAAAACGTTCGCGTTCACTTTTTGTCAAGTTTTAAAGTTTATTTATTAGTATCATCAGTAGGCTCACATTAACACTGCAATGAAGTTACTGTGAAAATCCCCGAGTCGCCACACTCCGGCGCCTGTTCGAGTTACACTGAGGGAGAATTTAGCATGGCCAATGCACCCTAACCAGCACATCTTTCAGACTGTGGGAGGAAACCGGAGCACCCGTAGGAAACTCACACAGACACAGGGAGACTCCGTACATACAGTAACCCAAGTCGGGAATCGAACCTGGGTCCCTGACGCTGTGAGGCAGCAGTGCTAACCACTGTGCCACCGTGTGGTGGCAGGTTATATTTTAGAACTGAACTTTCTGGGGCCACACACTTTGTGCCACTTTGGCAACTTCAAAATTCAACTAAAACGGCAACTGATTTCTTTAAGAGGTGACACTATACTATCCAGTAAAAAGTCTCACAGCACCAGGTTAAAGTCCAACAGGTTTATTTGGAATCATGAGCTTTCGGAGCACTGCTCCTTCATCACCTGATTAACATTAACCTGGCGTTGTGTGACTTCTTACCATACCCGCCCCAGTCCAACGCCGGCATCTACACATCATGGCTATCATGCTCCTTAATCAGGTGACTCACCCAAGGAAGGAGCAGCGCTCCGAAAGCTCGTGATACCAAATAAACCTGTTGGACTTTAACCTGGTGTTGTGGGACTTCTCACTGAGATCAAAGCTTAGTGCAGTGGGTAAAATGGACTGACGTATGAGGAGAGATTGACGAGGTTAGGATTGTTTTCACTGGAGGTCAGATGAATGAGGGGGGGGGATCTCAGAGACTTATAAAATTCTAACAGGACGAGACAGGGCGGATGCAGGGAGGATGTTCCTGATGGTGGGAGTGTCCAGAACTAGGGGTCACAGTCTGAGGATTCGGGGCAGACCATTTAGTACGAAACCAGGAGACATTTCTTCACCCAAAGAATGGTGAGCCCTGTGGAATTCATTACCGCGGGAAGGTGTTGATGCTAAAACATTAAATGCATTCAAGAGGTGACTCGATCTAGCACTTGGGACGAATGGGATAAAAAGGTTATGGGGAGAAAGCAGGATTAGGCTATGGAGTTGGACAATCAGCCATGATCACAATGAATGGCGGAGCAGGCTCGAAGGGCCAAATTGACTCCTCCTGTCTTACCTTCCATGCTTCTATGACAAAGTTTTGTCTCGACTTGTGTTCCACACAAATACTAGATAGTTCCATGGGTACGATTGGTTTAGAGGGATATGGGCCAAATGCGGGCAATTGGGATTAGCTTAGGGGTTTTAAAAAAGAAAGGGCAGCATGGACAAGTTGGGCCGAAGGGCCTGTTGCCATGCTGTAAACATCAATGACTCCAAGTAATTGTTCATATTCCACAGGCCTTCAGAAGTTGCAATAGCATCGTATTTAAAACCAAGGAGATTTCAAATAATGGGACTATGGTTTAGCTTTTAGATAGTGTAATTCCTATTACAGAGAAAACTAGTTCCAGTGATGCAATGGATATAAACACCAACATTATTTGTTTAGCAACAAAGATATTGATGTGTGAAGCCGATGACAACCATTTCAGAATATACATTTGTACTTGGGTATTAGCTGCCAGCTAAACACTTTACATGAGCATAGCAAGATTGATTCAATGGCCCTAACTTCACCAAGACAGATGAACTCATTTCAATCGTTTTGTCAAAACCCACAATAAAGGCTTTAAACAAAAATTTTTTGCTGTAAACACAAACAATTCCAAAGCTGAAATTAAGGGTTGAATCCAATTGTTTAATCATCTCCTCTTGGCACAATGACAATGGTATGAAGTAAAAGAGACTGAACAAAACCATGACAGTACAATGCATTTAATGCAATGAGCTTTTGATACTCAGTTTGCAGAACTTTCTGAGATGCAGATTAAGTGAGATTTATTGTGCCGATGAAAATATTGCAGCAGCATTGTAAGAAGAGTATTGAACAGGGGAGCCATGAAGTTGCAGGATTGGAATCGCAGAGCAAGGGGCACTCCCGTTCCTGATGTTAGTTTTACCTTTCTTTCACCCCTCTCTAATATAGCATCAATATCTTCGTCTGTAATGTCGCTCTCTTTAGAAGCAAATACGTGGGTAGCACCGTGACGAATCATCTGCAGCATTTCATCTTTCCCCAGCTCATTGAGATTCTGATCGACTAACCTTCCTGAAAGAATTCAGTCTCGATGTTAAGAAATTGTAAAGAACAAAGAAAATTACAGCACAGGAAAAGGCCCTTCGGCCCCTCCAAGCCTGCACTGACCATGCTGCCCCGACTGAACTAAAACCCCCTACCCTTCCGGGGACCAGATCCCTCTATTCCCATCCTATTCATGTATTTATCGAGACGCCCCTTAAAACTCACGTCCATATCTGCTTCCACTACCTTCCCTGGTAGCGAGTTCGAGGCACCCACCACCCTCTGTGTAAAAAACTTGCCTCATACATCTCCTTTGAACCTTGCCCCTCACACGTTAAACCTATGCCCCCTAGTAATTGATTCTTCCACCCTGGGAGAAAGCTTCTGACTATCCCTTCTTTCCATGCCCCTCATAATCTTGTAGACTTCTATCCGGTCGCCCCTCAACCTCCATCGTTCCAGTGAGAACAAACCAAGTTTCTCCAACCTCTCCTCACAGCTAATGCCCTCCATACCAGGGCAACATCCTGGTATGGAGGGCATTAAACTTGTAGTAATGGAAGAGACGGGTTCACATGTTAATAAATAGACGCACAAGGGCGATAGTGGAAACTATTGAGCCCACTTTGTTGCACAGCGTACTTTAACTGGCTGTTCACACACTGTGGAAGATTGCAGAGGGTTTCATGCTCATTTTTGCATTTTTTAGGACTATTTCACCAAAAGTCAGGAACACATATGCCAGATTGCACAGTTCCAGGTGGTAGGTCCCAATCTATTGTAATGATAATTCATTTTAAAATCATTGACGATTAGAGAAGTTAGCTGTGAAAATATTGAAGTTTAATTTTAAAATGTTCTGCGGTATTTGAAAAAGAACAGGTTACTGAGGGAGTATCCAATGTATTCACAATCCCCAACACAAAGCTTTAACATCCGTGCCATAACTCAGTCAGAGAAAAGAATGCAAGATAAAATTCTGGAGTGAAGGCTGGGAATGATTAACACTTCTCATGGGACCCCAAAGGTTCAACGCTGCCATTTAAAGTTAATACCTCAAAGCACCGAAATATACTGAGGAAATATACTGGGAAAACTTTAAGAAACAACAAAGAACGACTAAGAAAGCAATAAAGAAAGGAAAGATAGGTTATGAAGCGAGGCTAGCTCTAAATATAAAAATAATGACAGTAAAAGCATTTACAAATATATAAAAAGGAATAGAGTGGCTCGAGTGAATGTTGGACCCTTGGAGGACGAGAGGGGGGATTTAATAGTGGGAAATGAGGAAATGGCTGAAACTTTAAATAGTTTTTTGTGTCGGTCTTCACGGTGGAAGACACAAATAGTTTACGGAATAGTAACGATAGAGGGTTGGTAGGAGGAGAGGTACTCAATACAATTAATGTTACCAGGGAGTCAGTGCTTGGTAGACTAACGGGACTGAAGGTGGACAAATGCAAGGTTATTCACTTTGGAGGAAATAATAGCAAATTGGATTATTATCCAAATGGAAAAAGATTGCAACATGATACTGTGCAAAGGGACCTGGGGGTCCTTGTGCATGAGACGCAAAAACCCAGTCTGCAGGTGCAACAGGTGATCAAGAAGGCAAATGGGATGTTGGCCTATATCGCAAGGGGGATGGAATATAAAAGCAGAGATGTCTTGCTGCATCTGTGCAGGACATTGGTGAGGCCGCAGATGGAATACTGTGTGCAGTATTGGTCCCCTTAATTGTGGAAGGATATATTGGCCTTGGAGGGAGTGCAGAGAAGGTTCACCAGGTTGATACCAAAGATGAGGGGTGTTGATTATGAGGAGAGACTGAGCAGATTGGGTTTGTACTCGTTGGAATTCAGAAGGCTGAGGGGGGATGTTATAGAGACCTATAAGATAATGAAGGGGCTGGATAGGGTAGAGGTGGAGAGATTCTTTCCACTTGGAAAGGAATCTAGAACTAGACAGCACAGCCTCAAAATAAAGGGGGGTCAGTTTAGGACAGAGCTGAGGAGGAACTTTTTCTCTCAGAGGGTGGTGAATCTCTGGAATTCTCTGCCCACTGAGGGCAGAGAAAACAAAGGCAGCACCTGGACCTATTTAATTATTTCTCAGATGCATTGATTGCAATCCAGTAACTGGCTGGTGGATCAATGAAGCAATTGAGAAACTTGCCACTTCACACTGGAGGGGAATTAGGATCTCCACTGTGTTTGTGGATTGGAGTCAAGTACTGACAGATGCTCTTCCCTGAAGCATATTAGTGAAGCAGCTGAACAATTGGGGAGCCCTGCTCCCTTTTGCTGCTCATTATAAACTTTAATTCAAACTTCGCAAATGAGTGAGATTTGAATTCATAAGCCCTTGGTGCACGAGGCAATCACGAAGCACTTATTAAAATCCGTGCATCAGTTGTTTTGTGTGAAACTGAATCACGGAAGGCAGTTCCTGACAGTGACACCTCAGCATTACTGAAACTTAAAATGGATTTCATTTCCAAACTCTCAATTGGATTTGGAAGTTAATTGGTGAGGAGAAACAAGATGCCCAGTCAGCTGGAATCATACCATGCCAATTCTGAAAACAACCGCACGCTCCATTCAAATAAAGAGAAGCAAACTGAAGGCCTTTGCTGAAATATTTCCACCAGTTCAGTCGAGCGGAGTTCTAAAGAACCATGGGAGCAACACACGGAAGATTTGAGGGGTTATCCGTGGCAGTAAAATACCAAATGTCGCTTGATCAGTGCACTTGGATGTTAAAACCAGCTACAATAGTTATATATTCAACAGTACGTGGGTCTCAGAACACAAATAACTAATCGCTCAGTAACTTACCATAGCTTGGAGGTCTACCTGAGGGTTCCAGTCTGAGTCGTATAGGATTACTACATCTGCCATGGCTAGATTTATACCAAGACCCCCAGCGCGTGTGCTTAACATGAAGATAAACTTTGAGCTCCCAGGACTATTGAAAGCAGAAATAGAATCCTGGAGGGATGAGAGAGAAAAGTTAAGCCAGAATTGAACAAACAATTGGACCAATCTTTTTACTAATTGTTGGAAAGTTTCATTTTTAAAAATACAAATAGATGCTAGATTCAAATTGAATATTCATATTTCTTGTTTGAAAACCTTGAGTCAGTTTTGTAACCTTAAGTCTAGAATTCTTACTTAGATAATAGAGCCTCAGATCAATTTAAGAGGTGAGAACTTTCCTCAAACAAACTCACTTTTGAAAGCACAGGGCAAAAAACATACTTGTCTCTCCTCATGCGGTGTCTGTCCATCCAGTCTACAATCCTCGTAGTTTCTCCACATACAATAATCTTCCAAGATATCCAGCACCCTGGTCATCTGGCTGTAGATCAACACCCGAGAACCTGTGGAAAAGAAGATCATTCATCAGGGTAATCGGTTGATCGGTAGCCAAGAACACAGCGCAGATACACAAATGCTTCAAAAACCTACATCTACTGATGTGGATAATGGAAACCAAATTTCAGTGGGAACAAGTAGGATGCAGAGTAATCTAGTGATAGTACAGGAGGCATAAATGAACACACATAACCAACTCCAATTTTATAATTCATACAATGTGAACTGTCCATGTGACCCAGCTGCCTTGATTGATGGGAATGATTTCAAAGGGTTTATATTTCAGGTGGATTCCAGACGGTGCTACAGATTGGGCAGCAAAAATTAAACCCGAATCAAAAAATAGCTGCAATCCCAAACCATGTAATTATTCCATTCACCTTCTCCCAACACGTTAGCCCCCAATTTTCAGAGTATTTGGCTCCTGTAGCTATTCCCCCGGAAGGAGGTTGGGGCCCATCAAGCATTGCAGAGGCCTGTGATCCAACTCTCCTCATGAAGAATATTTGATGGTAAATCGGCCAGTTTTTGGGAGCCCCCAGCCCCAGTGGATGGCGTGTGGCAGGCCAGAATGACTAAAACAGGATGCGATTTCAGAGCAAGACACACTATTGTTTTAAACAGTCACTAAAACTTGTGAAATAAAAGCTAAATAGATGGAAGCAAAGTTCTGGAAATACTCAGCAGGTCAGGCAGCATCTGTGGAGAGGGGAGTTCTGAAGAGTCATAGTTGACCCTTCGCTGATGCTACCAGATTAGTTGAGTATGTTCAGCAGTTTTTAACTCATTAAAACCTGTGCTGATTTGTAACCCATAACATCACAGCATGCAATCTGCTGTACCTTGCTGCACAGGTCAAATGCTGCCATGGTGTCATCAGTGATCATTTTCAAATTCTTTTGCAGACATCGTCGTGGAAATCCTTGCATGCTTACGAAGGATAAACATCACAAACCCCTTTCATTTACTAAAAATCCTGCTCTATTTTTGATCAGTCTGCAGCACAGGTACAGTACTGCTCCAGAGCATGACAAAGTGTGACATCGCACTCGGAAATGCACAAATAACCATGCAGGCGGTTGTTTACAGCCAATCTATATACCAGGATGTTTGATTTCCCACTCCACCTGATTTCCTTCTATATGGATCGGACTACACAGTAGTTTTTGTTCAATTCCTCCTGGTCTCCAGAGTCTCAACTAATTTGGTCATGGATTCGAGTTCGAGTGACTGGCATGCTCTTTGAATTTCCAATCGAATCTGAATCCAAACCTACATTCTCCCAAAATAGGAACTTTAACATTAAGCTAATTCTTCATCCATTGAGACAATGTCATCTATTTCACAAAGCGTGAACTTTATTACTATATTTACTCTCTGATCACAGATTTGTTGAACATATTCTAAAACCTAATTTGCATTGTGTTTTAGTTTGGTTATCTCCTCAAGGATATCTCAGTAAGCTTATTTGCCTGTCCTACTACAACTAAAACCATTGCTGATTCCAGAGTTTATTGCACATTAATTTATAACACATTTTGGAATATTTTCCATTAATTTCCCTTTACGGCCTGGCAATCGTTAATTTGGGCCTTATGCCTTATGTTGGCCACACCCCACCCCGTCCGAGCTACTCAATTATCCACGAAACTATCAAATCACTCCATGTCTCCTTCCTATAGAAAGATTGAAAGACAGAAAGGGAAACAAAAGCCTTGACCAGGCCTGCGGCTGACCTTGCTCCTTCACTCTCGGCAGCAGTTTGTCCAGTACCACCATTTTGCCACTGTTAACTACCAGGTGAGTGTCAGTGGTGTAAGGTGGGCCAGGTTCAGCTCCGTCAAACAGATAGGGGTGGTTGCGGCACTTGCGCAGTTGCATCAGTCTATTCAATCGACGCATTTTGTCCATTTTCCCTGAGGAGTTCAGGATGGCAATATCCTTCATTAATATCCTGGTGTACCTGTCAGCAAGACCAGAATTAAAACTCATCAGACCAACTTGGAGATAAATTCATTTTTTTAATGGAGCTCAACAGAAAGCAATTACAACCTAAAATGAATGCTTTGTTCTCTAGGTGCCTCGGACAAAGTGTAGGATCCACATTCCAACCCCTCTCACCTACCAGGGAACAGGGTGCTCCATCTAAGCCTCACAGATATAGAAACCCATATCTTATGACTAATACACACTCGACATTTTGTTCTTTGATACAAAGCACAATTCATCCCAGGTGGCCAGGGTTTGAAGGGATGGGAATATTCCTTTTCATGTCATTTGGATGCGAGCAATGTGAAGTACTCTGGGATTAAGTATTTGTAACGCAGAAACAGGCCACTTAGATCAACAATTCCAGATCAGTGTTCATGATAAGAGTCTCCTCACACCTTCGATTTCTTTTTCCATTCTATGTTTAACAAACTTCTCTAAAATGCATCAATGTCATGCCTCTCCTTGTGGTAGTGAGCTCCACACTAACCACTCTGCCACTTTCTTTTTTGAATCTTCTCCTAAATTCCTGTTTGATTTATGAGTGACTATTTTATATTTATGGCAGCGATCCTGGCATCACCGTGAGGCAATGACATTGTGTTACATCGGGTGCAGTCTCATTTTGAAGGGCTTTGCAGCGTTCTCCTTGACCAACTAGATAGACATGGTTAATAAGTTTGGAGGGGACACCTCACTAGTACCTGATCAGGTGGGTATCAATAATGGGCTGCATTGGGGTTTGAAAGAAGAAAGCCCAAAGCTGAGAGCAAAGTAGTTTGAAAGCACTGTAATAATCACACTTGAATGGCAATCGTCCAGTCTGAATTCAATGATGATCTTCTGTTTTGGGCAAAAATAATGGAAATGATTGAGGGAAGTTAGAATTCCAAACACAAAAATCTTACAGATCAGACGGAAGCAGGATGGTCAATAGTAGGGAGTCAGCCTATTATTGATGCATTGGGTAAAATCACACTCGCTTACACTGGTGAATCTATTCCCTTAGTTCTACAAATGCTCTAATTGTTGATTGAAGTGCAGGACAATTTCAATGAGTTGTTGCAAGATGATGCCGTACTTCACAATGCAACACATTAAGATTCACAAGTTGTGCACTCACCATTCCCGTTGCATTTTGCTCAGGCCCACATACATTTTGACTCCCTTTTTTGGCAGCAGGCTCTTTTCTACCTCAGCTTTAATATGTGGGAGGAGGAAGGGTCTCAATACCTAATTCAGGTGAGAATACATGCTTTTTACACACTGATGATGCCCAAGGAGGTCAAGCAAAATAATGCAATGTTACAAAAGCTGCACTGAACAGTTCTGTGGACTGAAGCACAGGTTCAACAAAAACAGCTGAACAAGCCATGGGTTGAAGCACATCCATAGGTGTGGGCTGAATGTTCACTTGATGAAAACACCTACAACTTCAGATTAGAATGTCAACAGCTTTATTCTGCAACAGAACAGTTCAGGCCTTGGAATCCAACCCTTTATGAGAAAATACAGTAACCATAGAACCATAGAAAATTACAGCTCAGAAACAGGCCTTTTGGCCCTTTTTGTCTGTGCCGAACCATTTTTTACCTAGTCCCACTGACCTGCACTTGGACCATATCCCTCCACACCCCTCTCATCCATCAGCCCATCCAAGTTTTTCTTAAATGTTAAAAGTGACGCCACATTTACCACGTTATCCGGCAGCTCATTCCACACTCCCACCACTCTCTGCGTGAAGAAGCCCCCCCTAATATTCCCTTTAAACTTTTCTCCTTTCACCCTTAACCCATGCCCTCTGGTTTTTTTCTTCTCTAGCCTCAGTGGAAAAAGCCTGCTTGCATTCACTCTATCTATACCCATCAAAATCTTATACGCCTCTATCAAATCTCCCCTCAATCTTCTACGCTCCAGAGAATAAAGTCCCAACCTATTCAATCTCTCTCTGTAACTCAGTTTCTCAAGTCCCGGCAACATCCTTGTGAACCTTCTCTGCACTCTTTCAACCTTATTTACATCCTTCCTGTAACTAGGTGACCTTCTTTTGTATATACTTGTAAAAGCTCTGATAGTTTACCCTCATATTCCATTTTTAATCAATCTTCTGTGCCCTTTTACTGGTTTCTAAAACGCTCCCAATCCTCAAGCTTGTTACTATTCCTTGTCATATGATAAGCCTCTTCTCTTAATCTAACACAATCGTTAATGCTCTCAATAAGCCACAGATGAATGTTTTTGCAGAGTTTATATTTCCCAATTTCATTGATAAACATATAAAGAAAGAATTCAACATTTTCACTGTTCACTATCAACCTTAGCAGGCTCTCCTCTCAAACTTAAAGCCAATTACATAGGGACAAGATTCTTGTTTATGATTGTGGAAATATGCCACTTGCAGACCATCAGATGGAATTCAATTGTGATATGAATGTTTGCCTGTTGATCTTTTGCTATGAGATTACCAATTAACCCTGCCGCATTGCACAATACTAGATCAGGGCGGTATGGTGGCTGTGGTTAGCACTACTGCTTCACAGACCAGGGACCCGGCTTCAATTCTGGCCTTGGGTGACTGTTTTTGTGGAGTTTACATGTTTTCCCCGTGTCTGCGTGGGTTTCCTTTGGGTGCTCCAGTTTCCCCTCTCAGTCTGATGTGCAGGTTAGGTGGATTGGCCATGCTAAATTGCCCCTTAGGTGTCCCAAGATGTGTAGGTTAGTGGGGTAACTAAGTGGGATTAAGGGGATAGTAACCTTAAATTCACTTTCCTCATTCCTCAACAATGTACATTTCTACAACACCTTTCACAGAGGCGGCATGGTGGCACAGTGGTTGGCACTCCTGTCTCACAGCGCCAGGGACCCAGGTTCAATTCTGGCCTCGGGTCACTCTCTGTGTGGAGTTTGTGCATTCTCCCCGTGTCTGCTCTGGTTTCCTCCCACATTCCAAAGATGTGCGGGTTCGGGTGATTGGCTATGCTAAATAAACCTTTGGTGTCAATGGGATTGGCGGGGTAAATATGTGGGGTTGGTGCAAACTTGATGGGCCAAATGGCCTCCTTCTGCACTGTAGGGATTCTATGATAATAAGATGTCTACAGGATCATCACAGGGGCAATTATCAGACAAATTTGACACCGAGCTCCCAAAAAAACCCATTGAGAGGTGACCAAGGAGTTTTTAAAGCAGTGTCTTAAATCATCGTCATAGAAACCCTACAGTGCAGAAGGAGGCCATTCGGCCCATCGAGCCTACGCCGACCACAATCCCACCCACGCCTTACCCCCACATACTTTACCCACTAATCCCTCTAACCTACGCATCAGGACTCGAAGGGGCAATTTTTAACCTGGCCAATCAACCTAACCCGCAAATCTTTGGACTGTGGGAGGAAACCGGAGCAGGATATAGATAGGCTGGAAATTTGGGCAAAGAAATGGCAGATGGAGTTCAATCCTGATAAATGCGAAGTGATGCATTTTGGTGGGAATAATGTAGGGAGGAGCTATACGATAAATGGAAGAACCATAAAGGGTGTAGAGACGCAGAGGGACCTGGGTGTGCAAGTCCACAGATCTTTGAAGGTGGCGTCACAGGTGGAGAAGGTGGTGAAGAAGGCATATGGCATGCTTGCCTTTATAGGACGGGGCATAGAGAATAAAAGTTGGGGTCTGATGTTGCAGATGTATAGAACGTTGGTTCGGCCGCATTTGGAATACTGTGTCCAGTTCTGGTCGCCACACTACCAGAAGGACGTGGAGGCTTTGGAGAGAGTACAGAGGAGGTTTACCAGGATGTTGCCTGGTATGGAGGGGCTTGGTTATGAGGAGAGATTGGGGAAACTGGGGTTGTTCTCCTTGGAAAGACGGAGGATGAGGGGAGACTTAATAGAGGTGTATAAAATTATGAAAGGCATAGATAGGGTGAACGGTGGGAAGCTTTTCCCCGGATCGGTGGTGACGTTCACGAGGGGTCATAGGTTCAAGGTGAAGGGGGGGAGGTTTAACACAGATATCAGAAGGACATATTTTACACAGAGGGTAGTGGGGGCCTGGAATGTGTTGCCGGGCAAGGTGGTGGAGGCGGACACACTGGGAACGTTTAAGACTTATCGAGACAGCTATATGAACGGAGTGGGAATGGAGGGATACAAAAGAGTGGTCTAGTTTGGACCGGGGAGCGGCGCGGGCTAATTGTTCTTTGTTTCTCATTTCAAGGCTTCATTCTATTATCATCTTGCTGGTGCCAGTACAGAGCGAGACTGCGAATAGTTGGGAACCTGTCTCGGGGGCAGGGAATTCAGATGGTGTTCGTAAAGCAGAAGTGGAAATGAATAGGGTTGGGAAGCATTTTCTGATCAGCGCCAGTGTGATCTCCTGGACTCGTTTCGATCGCCTCAGGGGGTCGGAGAGGAATTTCCCAGATTTTTTTTTCCCCCATATTGGCCCTGGGGTTTTCGCCTCTCCCTGGAGATCACATGGTCTGGAATGGGGGGGGTGGGGGTGAGTAAATAGGTTGTGATGAACAAAGCATCGTAGCTGTGAGGGACAGCTCAGTGGATAGGATATTAGGATGTAGATAGGCTGGAAAATTGGGCGGGGATCCTGGATTCAGGATTCAATCCTGGACCGGGGAGCGGCGCGGGCTTGGAGGGCCGAAGGGCCTGTTCCTGTGCTGTATTGTTCTTTGTTCACCCGGAGGAAACCCACGCAGACACGAGGAGAATGTGCAAACTCCACACAGACAGTGACCCGAGCCGGGAATCGAACCCAGGACCCTGGAGCTGTGAAGCAGCAGTGCTAACCACTGTGCTACCGTGCCGCCCAATTAGGATGAGCTCGAGAGGCAGAGAGATTTAGGGAAAGAATTCCAGTGCTTTGGGCTAAACAGCTGAAGGTTGACCATCAGCGATGCACAAATGGAGCGTTGGACAGAACTTGGTTCATGTCAGCAGCAGTTCTGGTCAATTTAATATTCCACGTGGTGCAAGGTGGGAGGCTGTTTAGGAAAACCTCGTGCTAATTAAGGGTTTGAACAAGGGCGGGCGATATTATGGTGGTGGTATTGGTAATATTGAGAATATGGGGTTGGAAATGTAGTTCAGGCTCAATTAGAATATCACAATTGCAAAGAGTTTGGTGAAGCCTCAGACAGACAGGAACCAGACAGAGGTTTGGAGTGAATGGTTAGGAAATGGAGCTTGTAGTGTGAACAGAAGAGGAGATAATTCCGAGTAATTGTAACCTACCATTCCTCCTCTCCCCCAACGCATTTCAGCTTCTCAAATAGTGGATAGACATTTCAGCAAATAAAAATTATTCTATTTCCCTTACCCTGCACCTCCCAAAATGTGATAAAAACACTTTAATTTAGCAAGTCTTCCTGATCATAGAACATTACAGCGCAGAACAGGCCCTTCGGCCCACGATGTTGCACCGACCAGTTAAAAAAAAAAACTGTGACCCTCCAACCTAAACCAATTTCTTTTCGTCCATGAACCTATCTACGGATCTCTTAAACGCCCCCAAACTAGGCGCATTTACAACTGATGCTGGCAGGGCATTCCAATCCCTCACCACCCTCTGGGTAAAGAACCTACCCCTGACATCGGTTCTATAACTACCCCTCCTCAATTTAAAGCCATGCCCCCTCGTGCTGGATTTCTCCATCAGAGGAAAAAGGCTATCACTATCCACCCTATCTAAACCTCTAATCATCTTATATGTTTCAATAAGATCCCCTCTTAGCCGCCGCCTTTCCAGCGAAAACAATCCCAAATCCCTCAGCCTCTCCTCATAGGATCTCCCCTCCATACCAGGCAACATCCTGGTAAACCTCCTCTGCACCCTCTCCAAAGCCTCCACATCCTTCCTGTAATGTGGGGACCAGAACTGCACACAGTACTCCAAGTGCGGCCGCACCAGAGTTGTGTACAGTTGCAACATAACGCTACGACTCCTAAATTCAATCCCCCTACCAATAAACGCCAAGACACCATATGCCTTCTTAACAACCTTATCTACTTGATTCCCAACTTTCAGGGATCTATGCACACATACACCTAGATCCCTCTGCTCCTCCACACTATTCAAAGTCCTCCCGTTAGCCCTATACTCAACACATCTGTTATTCCTACCAAAGTGAATTACCTCACACTTCTCCGCATTAAACTCCATCCGCCACCTCTCGGCCCAACTTTGCAACCTGTCTAAGTCTTCCTGCAAACTACGACACCCTTCCTCACTGTCTACCACACCACCGACTTTGGTGTCATCAGCAAATTTGCTAATCCACCCAAATGGGTGATCAGGAAGCAGTTCTACTGGAGATCCAGCATCAATTGAAATGCTCTTATCAACGTCGGGATCAGCAATTGGAACAGCCCGTGAGGATGCTTAATGGGCCTTGTTACCAAGGTCAACTGAGGAGTTCAATATCTGGCCACAGAAAACATAATTGAGAGTAAATGAAGCTGAAGAAATCTCTCCCCCTTCACCATATTATGTAATATCTGAAGTGATTCAAATTATTCAGATCTGGGTAAAATGTCCACCCTAATTAAAAACACCTGTGGTAGTTGCCTACATCGAGTGAAAGGCAATAATTATCTATTCGTCTCATCAATTTCTAAGTTGCCTATTCCAGCACCTTAAATGCCATGTTTACTTCAGGCACTATTTACTGAATGCAAGAACACCTGGTAAATGTTCATTTAGCTTTGTGCCCTTTAACATTTCTAATCCATTCTAAGTGGGATGCAGCTGGACTGGGCAGAAACCATTCTCGTTACACGAATAGAGCCACCACTTAATTCCAGTGGATCGCAGGTAAGTCATGTCTGCAAGAAGTGGTGGCAATTAGAAAATGCTGGAATCCATCATTAAAGAAGAAATAGCAGGCCATCTGGATAAGGATGGTTCGATTAAGCAGACGCAGCATGGATTCATGAGGGGAAAGTCGTGCTTGACAAACTTGTTGGATTTTTATGAAGATGTGACTAGTGCGGTTGACGGACGGGAACCGGTGGATGCGGTGTTTTTGGATTTCCAAAAGGCGTTAGCAAGGTGCCTCACAAAAGGTTGCTGAAGAAGATTGGGCCACACGGAGTTGGGGGTAGGATGTTAGCGGGGATTGGGGGATTGGCTATCCGACAGGAAGCAGAGAGTCGGAACAAATGGGTGCTTTTCTGGTTGTCAGGTGGTAACTAGTGGCGTGCCGCAGGGATCGGTACTGGGGCCTCAACTATTTACCATTATATAGACGATCTGGAGGAGGGGACTGAGTGTACGGTTACAAAGTTTGCTGACGACACAAAGATAAGTGGAGAAGTGAATCGTGTGGAGGGCATAGAAGATCTGCAGAGAGATTTGGACAGGCTGAGCTAGTGGGCGAGGATCTGGCAGATGGAGTATAACGTTGACAAATGCGAGGTTATTCACTTTGGAAGAAATAATAGCAAATTGGATTATTATCCAAATGGAAAAAAATTACAACATGATACTGTGCAAAGGGACCTAGAGGTCCTTGTGCATGAGACGCAAAAACCCAGTCTGCAGATGCAACAGGTGATCAAGAAGGCAAATGGGATGTTGGCCTATATCGCAAGGGGGATAGAATATAAAAGCAGAGATGTCTTGCTGCATCTGTACAGGGCATTGGTGAGGCCGCAGCTGGAATACTGTGTGCAGTATTGGTCCCCTTAATTGTGGAAGGATACTTTGGCCTTGGAGGGAGTGCAGAGAAGGTTCACCAGGTTGATACCAAAGATGAGGGGTGTTGATTATCAGGAGAGACTGAGCAGATTGGGTTTGTTCTCATTGGAATTTAGAAGGCTGAGGGGGGATCTTATAGAGACCTATAAGATGATAAAGGGGCTGGATAGGGTAGAGGTGGAAAGATTATTTCCATTTAGAAAGGAAGCTAAACTAGAGAGCACAGCCTCAAAATAAAGGGGGGGCTCAGTTTAGGACAGAGTTGAGGGGGAACTTCTTCTCTCAGAGGGTGGTGAATCTCTGGAATTCTCTGCCCACTGAAGTGGTGGATGCTACCTCGTTGAATATGTTTAAATCATGGCTAGATGGATTCCTGATCGGTAAGGGAATTAAGGGTTATAGGGATCAGGAGGGTAAGTGGAACTGATCCACTTCAGATCAGCCATGATCTTATTGAATGGCGGGGCAGGCTCGAGGGGCTGGATGGCCTACTCCTGCTCCTATTTCTTATGTTCTTTATCACTTCATAAAAGTCAAATTAATTTGTAATTCACACGCTGTAACTCAAAATTTAACACTGCTCGGGATAAACATTTAGTAGAATATAGATCCTCAGTTTTTGCCATCACATTTTTAATCAATAAATTAACAGTTCTAAATCTACCGGGGCAAGTCAAAGGCCAGGAATCCTGCGGTGAGTAACTCGCCTCCTTACTCCCCAAAGCTTCTCCACCAGATACAAAGCATAAGTCAGGGGTATGATGGATACTCTCCATTTGCCTGGATGAGTGCAGCTCCAACAACAGTCATGAAGTTCAACACCATCCAGGACAAAGCAGCCCACTGGATTGCTACCCCTTCCACAAACATTCACTCCCTCCACCACCGATGAACAGTGACAGCCATGTGTACCATCTACAAGATGCACTGCAGGAATTCACCAGGGTTCCTTAGGCTGCACCTTCCAAACTCTCAGCCACTGCCACCTAGAAGGACAAGAGCAGCAGGTACCTGGGGACACCACCACCTGGAAGTTTCCCTCCAAGTCACTCCTCATTCTGACTTTGGGAACATATCGCTGTTTGTTTACCGTCATTGGATCAAAAAACCTGGAACTCCTTCCCTAACAGCACTGTGGATGTACCTAGAACTTCAGGGACTGCAGTGGTTTAAGAAGGCAGCTCACCACCACCTTCTGAAGGGCAACTCGGGATGGCCAATAAATGGTGGTCTAGTCAACGACATCCACACCCAGTAAATGAAGAAAAGAAACCTTGCTGTTTATTCAAATTAGCCCCAAACACTCTCAAGGCACATCACTTCATCACACAAATATACAACTTTGTGAATAATATTTCTGAGGACGATGGGCCCGAAATAACTTTGCATTTTAATGACGTACCAGCATCAGAATACAGATAAGATAAGAAGCTTCCCATATGCAATCGCTCAACCAGCTTCTGGTCCCCGAAGCAGTTGTTTGTGTCAAACAAAGAATCAAAGTCCTGCAAAGAACAACAAGTGGCTCTCGTCATGCCAACCCCAAACGTTTTAGCATATTGTGTTACTTCCATCAACGCCTCATCCAAAGGTTTCAATTATTACTTTATTTATCACGAGAAGAACAAGAATGGCAATTTTAAAAAGGTAGCATCCAAATTAGATCGTTCACAAATGATATCATAAAACACATGCCCAGCTGCTCATAACAATTGCAAATCAGTTTCAGCTGGTCGGCATGTGAGCAATTCAACATGGAAAAAAATCATTTTTTCCCTTGGACCACCTACTCCCATCTCTGTAACAAGCTACAGGACACCCACACAGGAAGAATGGGCAGTTAGGCATTCAGTTAGAAACATAGCTTTTCTTACTTTAACAAAAATAAATAAATACTAAAATACTTCTGATAGCTAATTTGTGGATTGAGATAGATATGGATAAAGTAAGCTCTCACCCCAGCCTGCTTTTAATGTAAGTTTAGAATTATGACACAAGGTGACAGTTTTGCTCAAGGAAACATCAAGCATGTTAAATCCGCTTCGCAGTGTAAGGCAGATGTGACACTGAGCATCAGGAATGGTCAATAGCAGTTTGAAGGATTAGAGGAGCAGACATCACCAATTGGACTCTGCATCGGCACACATATGGTGAATATAGTGCTCAGAAAATGTGAGCAGGTGGATAAATTAATACACAGACTGCGGCCATTTAGCTCCCTGGCTGCTCCCAATGCAAGGAACAATGGTGTCACACAACACCCTCCAGCAAGTTGGACAGCTTCCCCTGACACTGGGTTCAAAAATGAAAAAGACACAACTTTGCAGCATTCTCTCATGCCTTCCAAAGAGAAATAGGTTGAAACACTGTAATTGAACCTGAGACAAACGGTACAGTCACTGTCAAGCTGCTTTTCTCATTACTTACTGCAGACGAATTGAAGACATCCAGGAGGAGGAAGTTGAGCAGAGCCCAGAGTTCGTGCAGGTTGTTCTGAAGTGGTGAATCCGTGAGCAATAATACATTTGTTGTTTTAAATTCTCTCACTATTTCAGAGAGCTGTAAATTTAGCAGATTTAAAAACATGACTGTACAAACTGGGTACAAGTTTGAATCATACTGCTGGCACAACTGTAGATTCAGACTGCATTTAAAAGTTCGCTGATCTTTTAGGTGTTTATTCGTGTCTGTCATTTCTCCAATTAATTCAGATATAGTGGCACCAAATGCTTTGCATTAGGAAGCAAAAAGCAAGTGTACTAATAGTACATCAAGATTACAAACGGTTATCTATAACTTGCAAGACGCGAATATGGAAACTTCCAGAGCCGTCCACAATTGAATGGCATTTCTTTCAAATCGAAGCAATGGTTGTGGAAGGAGCAGCTGGTTAAAAAGCAATAGTTGTGGAAGGAGCAGCTGGTTAAAAAGCAATGGTTGTGGAAGGCGCAGCTGGTTAAAAAGCAATGGTTGTGGAAGGAGCAGCTGGTTAAAAAGCAATGGTTGTGGAAGGGACAGCTGGTTAAAAAGCAATGGTTGTGGAAGGGACAGCTGGTTAAAAAGCAATGGTTGTGGAAGGGACAGCTGGTTAAAAAGCAATGGTTGTGGAAGGGACAGCTGGTTAAAAAGCAATGGTTGTGGAAGGAGCAGCTGGTTAAAAAGCAATGGTTGTGGAAGGAGCAGCTGGTTAAAAAGCAATGGTTGTGGAAGGAGCAGCTGGTTAAAAAGCAATGGTTGTGGAAGGGACAGCTGGTTAAAAAGCAATGGTTGTGGAAGGAGCAGCTGGTTAAAAAGCAATGGTTGTGGAAGTGACAGCTGGTTAAAAAGCAATGGTTGTGGAAGGAGCAGCTGGTTAAAAAGCTTTTAAAACAAGATCACACTACGGTCTGAATAAGCAGATCTGATCTTTGATTTTCAATTCTAATATTTCCACTCCACTCTTCCACTGGTGTTAAAACCCAGAGATTAACTATCGAGCCTCAATAATTGATGGTGCAATAACTTTCCCAGAAGTTTCTGAACCCCTGGAGTAATTTGGTTGAATATGGCACAGCGGTTCGCACTGCTGCCTCACAGCAACAGGGACCAGTGTTTGATTTCCGGCTTGGGTAACTGTGTGGAGTCCGCATGTTCTCCCCATGTCTGTGTGGTTTTCCTCCGGGTGCTCCGGTTTCCTCCCACAGTCCAAAAGACATGCTGGTTAGGGTGCATTGGCTGTGCTAAATTCTCCCTCAGTGTTACCCGAACAGGCGCCAGAGTGTGGCGACCAGGGGATTTTCACAGTAGCTTCATTACAGTGTTAATGTAAGCCTACTTGTGACACTGATAAACTTTAACTTAAAAAATGATTTGTCTGCATTGGATTGTGAGATTAAAGCGCTCTTTTCCTCAAGATTCGCATTCCATCTGTGACAATAAATAACCCTTTTAATTTAGCTCTTAAAGCTTTGATGGAAGTGCGAAGGAACAGTGAAAGCAGCAAATAACAATTATATTAACCATGAGTACTCAAAATGTATCATTTTCCTTCATTTCAAAATCTCTATTCCTGGATTTCCCTCCAACCTTTTGTTCCAATCTTCCTGTCCTTCGTTATCTCATTCACCAGAGAACAGTCACTTCCATCCACACTGAATTCTTTTTTACTGTTCTTTGCCACTCCGTCTTACCCCGTCTTTGCATTCCCCTCTCCAGGGGAACAGTGTGCAGCAAACTTCTGTGCCTCATTTTCTGTCTGGTCCCACACATAACTGCACCTTGCTCAAAAATAACCTCACTCCATGATATATAACCGAGAATGTGACACATGGTTTACAAAGTTTTAAAGTTTATTTATTAGTGGCACAAGTAGGCTTACATTAACACTGCAATGAAGTTACTCTGAAAATCCCCTAGTCGCCACACTTCGGTCCACTGAGAATTTAACACGGCCAACGCACGTAACCAGCAATTTTTTTGGACCGTGGTAGGAAACCGGAGCACTCGGAGGAAACCCACACAAACACGGGGAGAACGTGTAAACTCCACACAGACGATGACCCAAGCTGGGAATCGAACATGGGTCACTGGCGCTGTGAGGCAGCAGTGCGAACCACCGAGCTACCATGTCGCCCCCTCCTCATGCCCCCATGCTACAAATCAAGCCTGCGTTTCTCCCCAATTCACCTGAAGATGAGGCAGAAAATGTAGCATTCACTACAATGGTAGCCATTAACTCTGGTGGTAATGGACGGGATGGGGAAGAGAGCAGAGAAAATGAACGGAAAACACACTTACCTTGGGTTTCCCATTTTTGATCCTTTCGGCTTCATCCATAACCATATCGCCAATTAAATATTTTGAAAACAGGTTTCTCCCTGATGAGCATTTCATACGACGTCACACAAACGTCCCACTCTCCAGGAAGGAGGACATCTCTGATGAAAGCTGCCTGATAAAGTAAGAAGTGGGTTACATTTCAGTTTTCCAAACACCAGAAATTTATTTTTCTAGAAGACAATTGGGATGCAGCAGAAACAGATCTGATCACAGGCATGAATCACACAAATTTAACTGAATAAAACACTGACGTTGGGGTTTTCCAGCCCCGCCAGCAGTGAGCAGAGTCAAGGGCATGACGGGCAAAGGTGGAGAGGGGCCAAAGGGCAATTGGCTCTTGGCAACTCTCCAAACCATAGAATCCCTACAGTGCAGGAAGAGGCCATTCGGCCTTTGTACTTTCCCACTGGGGTCGGCCAACATGTGGCAGGAGATCCAACAAGCACTGCACGGATTACTTCCACAACGTGCAATGCATTTTCAAATTAAACTCCATGCATCAGCTGTATTTTCCAACAGTATTTTTGGAAACATAAAACACAGTTCTTACCCTTTGATCCTTGTCACCAATTAAACAAATAGCTCGAAGAGTCGGTATCCATCTTTTGAACTCAAGCATCCAGTTGTGCAGTGTAGACTTGGGGACTAGAACCATGTGAGGTCCAGGAATGTTTCTATCGTGTTTCATGTACCCAAGAAGAGCAATAATTTGCAAAGTCTTCCCGAGACCCTGTTAAACAAAGTAAAACAATTAATTCTCTTAGAATCAAAGACTTTTTTCATCATTGTTGTCCTGAAGCATTTCTGAAATGTACTGGAAGAAACCATTCGGCCCATCAAGTTTGTTCTGCAATTTAATTCGATCATAGCTTATCTACATCGTAACTCCATTTATCTGCCTTGGTTCCATTTCCCTTCACACTAATCTAACAAAAATCTTCGTCTCAGTTTTGACATGTCCAGACTAACCGTGCCTCAAGTTTTCCATAAAATAAAAAGCTAGGTTTTGGCAGGAAGGAGGAGAAAACAAACGTTCCAGGTTTCCGCTAATCTTTGAATGGTACACCCTCGAACATCCGGGAGAAGATACTTGTTCCCTATTTAGAAACATCGAAGATAGGAGCAGGAGGAGGCCATTTGGCCCTTCGAGCCTGCTCCGCCATTCATTACGATCATGGCGGATCATCCAACTCAATAGCCTCATCCTGCTTCCCCCCTCCCCTCCAATAACCTTTGATCCCATTCACCCCAAGTGCTTTACCGAGCCGCCTCTTGAATACATATAATGAATGCTTCACCCCGTTTTGAACAGGGAACCTTTCACGTGAGGCGAACTTGATAACCAGTGCACTACAGAGACATTTATCTTATTAAATCCTTTAAACTAAACATCTCACATGCCTACACCAAACAATTGTTATGTCTACAATCAATGTGTATTCATACCGTTTCATCTGCCAGGATACCATTCATGCCATTCTCAGATAAAGAAATCAGCCAATTCAGTCCACGGATCTGATAGTCGCGGAGTTTCCCTCCTTTTACATCTGTGGAAGAGACCCCAAACATTTAGAGCCTTCAACCGTTGCAAGAGTCTGTACAGAGTACAGCTCAAGGGGAAATGAAATCAGTGCCATGACCAAAAGGAAAAGTATTACTGTTTCAGGAACCATTGAACTGAAAGCACCATGATAGCTTGAGACAACAAAAAGCAAGCAGCACAATCCATTTAGTATTAGGGTCTTAATGTTTGCATAAAGAATGTCAGCGTTCAGACGCAGGCTCCAAAACGAAGGTGGTGATTTTCACCACGACTACTACCATTCTATAGCAACGAAATTGACCAATAAAACAAGGCCAAAGTATATAAAGAAACATAAACTGTTAAACAGAGCACCTAAACTTCACGAAGGCAAGTATGAGCAAGATTGGGAGGGCAGAGAGAAGGAATGATGGTGAGGAACCAGGTTACTGGGCTTTGACTGGTTTGTGAGAAATCATTGCATGGACATTACTGGGATTTTGAATATGTTATGAGTATTTGGAGCATTGCGTGCCGTTCTGGTCATCAAACTACCAGAAGGACGTGGAAGCTTTGGAGAGAGTGCAAAGAAGGTTCACCAGGATGTTGCCTGGTCTCAAGAGTGTTGGCTATGAGGAGAGGTTGAATAAACTAGGACTGTTTTCATTGGAAAGACAGAGGCTGAGGACAGACCTGATAGAGGTGGACACAATGATGAGAGGCATAGGTAGGGTGGATAGTCAGAAGCTTTTTTCCAAGGGTGGAAGTGTTAATTACAAGGGGGCGCAGGTTCAAGGTGAGAGGGATAAAATTTAAGGGAGATGTGTGGGGGAAGTTTCTCACAGAGTGGTGGGTGCCTGGAATGCACTACCAGGGGAGGTGATGGAAGCAGGCACATTAGCAACATTTAAGAAGCATCTCAACGGGTAAATGAATAGGGAGGGAATAGAGGGATACAGACCCAAATAAGGACAGAAGGGTTTTTCTTTATTTTAGTAAGGGCATCATGATTGGCACAGGCTGGGAGGGCTGGAGGGCCTGTCTTGTGCTGTACTTTTCGTTGTTCTTTGATTGGGGAAATGCCATTTGGGAGAACAGATCATTCAGCTCACCATTTCATAGGGTAAGGAACTGATTATACATGATTCTCAACACCAAAAGGACAGCATGTTACATGTACGCAATCTGTATGATAATCCAATTATTCATCATGAAAACAGATGGTTCCTTTTCATGTGGCGCACACTAACATGTTAAAATGGCTGCTGGGACCCCATGAAAAATAAGTTGGAGCAGCTTCAACTCAGTTCCTTGGGAGCACTGGTTGAGAGGGCAAAGCTGAACAAAACAAAGAGCAAGGTGAAAGGCTGATATATGAAACACATGTCATACTGGCATGAGGGAGAACTTTCAGCATTACCCTGCATTTTATTCATGCTGAAGCTGACCTCAAAATACTCAATATCCACAATATCCAGTCAGAAAACATGATGTCAGATTACAAGTTAGGCTGGAGTGAGTCCGTGGTGTCTGTCAGCATTAGTAGATTGTTCCATTAAAAAGACCCCTTATGCCAATAAATACAGCCAATTAAACCAGGAGAATGGGAGTTGCTGTTTTTGGAGATTTAATTACAACAGTCTCAAATGTTCCCACAAGTCTCATTTTGACAAAATTGAACACTGCACATCGATGAATGGTGACTGAAAATGTGAAAGCAATTGGGAAAAGGTAGTGAAAACTGAGCTACATTAACTCATGTATGAAATAACGAATAAAATGGCTTTACACACATGATGTGGATTCTTCAAACCTTGTACAGACATTGGTTGGCTTGCTGTTTTCTGACAGTAGCTCTTCATCCTCTTCCTGTTCCGTACGACGATGCCGATAGCTAAGAATTAAAAGTGAATTGTTTGTGCGAGGGGTTACTATTACTTTCCAAACCAATTTAAAAGAGCTGTTCCTGCAGTCAATTTCAAATCCACAATCACTTCAGAATAAACAGCACCGTACAAATTATTTTGGATATTGTGCATCACTTTTGTGGTGAAGATTAGTACATAGAATCCTAAAGTGCAGAAAGAGGCCATTTGGCCCATGGAGTCTGCACCGGCCTCAATCCCACCCAGACCCTATCCCCATGATGCCATGCATTTACCCTCGCTAGTTCCCCTGACACTAAGGGGCAATTTAGCATGGCCAATTCACCTAACCCTAATCTTTGGACTGCGGGATGAAACCGGAGCACCCGGAGGAAACCCACGCAGACACGGGGAGAATGTGCAAACACTATACAGACAGTGACCCAAGCCGGGAATCGAACCTGGGTCCCTGGCGCTGTGGGGCAGCAGTGCTAACCACTGCCACACTGCCACCCTTACTACTGTGCCACCATGCCCTACGTACAGCATGTTATTGAACTAAGATTCAAAATTGCAATTCATGCAGGTGGCCATTGTTTTAATTTAAAGTTGATTCCAAACATAAACTTTGAAATCTACTGTTATGTAAATACTCTCCCAAGACCCTGGTAGATTACACAGCATATTAGTACTTTTTAATTTAATTCGATGTGACACTTTTAATAACATCCGTGTTTTCAATACAATGTTGACAGGAATTCCACGCCTGTTATACGGATGCAGGATATTTGAACACTTGGTGACTAAGATGCTGTTTCAACTTTAAAAAGGCAGAGAAAAGGTGTAGGCCATGCAACCTCAGACATCTGTTTATTCAATTAAATCATGCTTGCTGTTGCTTCATATCACTTGATAGTGCAGCCAACAAAGAAAAAAATCCATTCAGAAAATTTAACACCCGTCGCCATTTGGGGCAGAACTTTCCACCAAGTGGAACGAAATAGCCCTCACTTTCAATCCTCACTAACCTCGTTCTAATATTAAGATGCGCCCCCCTTGAACCAGATTTCCCTCAAAAGAAATTAGTCTCTGTATCTACCCTACCAAATCCCCTAATCATTTTAAACTCCTCAATTTGGTTCTGTTTAATACTCTAAACTCAACGGAATGAAAGCCAGATTTACGGAACATGTTATGTTCTCATAACCTGACACTAAGACCAGATAGCATCCCGGTGCCAGACCAATATTACTTTCCTGAGGTTCGTTGCCCAGAACCAAAGGCAGTTCTCCAGCTGAGGTTTGACCAAGGCTCTGTACAGCTTCCTCATTTTTTCTTCCCAATCTATTTTGAGATAAATGCCATCTTCCTCTTAGCATATTTCATTATCTTTTGTAACAGTGCAGTAATATCGTGTTATTTATATGGAAACTCAAATCTCTTTTGCTCCTCCACAACTAATCTTTCTTGTCGAAAACACTTAGATTTGCCTTTCTCAGTTCCAAAGTGGGTGGCCTCACACTTCTCCACACTGAACTACATTTGCCACAGCTTTGCCCACTCACTGGGCTATGCCCTCTTTGCAACCCCATCATATGTTCCCAATTTGTGGTTGCTCCTAACCTAGTCTGCAAATATGGATGAAGCAGTAAAGAGTTATATCCAAATCACTGAAAGCCGAGGCCCCAAAACCTCAAGGAGGAATGAAAGCTTTACTTCCACCATTCTACTTTGATCCCAACATTAACGCCTCTTTGGCCTTCAAACGCCAGGAACACTTTCCAAGTTGAAATCTCTCAGAATTTGCATCATGAATCCAAAAACACATTGCCTGGAATATATCTTACCGTCCAACCGACAGAAGCGTCTGTTTCTCATCTTTCTTTAATCGAGGGCGCCCGGGTTTCATCTTTAAAGGAGACGTTGGAGTTTTCTGTGCAGCAGGTTGGATAAAGTGGGCAAAACGCTCGGTCTGTTGCAGCAGATAATCAAATCTGTCGAGCAAAAAAAAATGTTAATAAGAAAATAAAGCATTGAGAATTAACGTGACAAGAGTATGCAAACACATCTCATTTAATCTACAGTCAATCTACAGTTCTTGTGGGGGCTGCAGATTTGATTTTAATGAGGCGTAATAGTACGTGTCTTTGGAAAACAGCCTTTCACCTGGTATTACTTTGTAAATTGGGCAACTGAGTAACATTTGGGTGAGGTGGGGAAAGAAGAATAAAGACAACCTTCTCTGCTGTGGTGATATTAAATCATTCCCACTGTAATTGAGATTTCACTTTGTGCTAGTAAATTGAAAAATGCTCTTCAAACGCAACCTATATTTCTACATACAGGATAGTACACAAATGTGTATAGTACTATACGTGACAGCCTCAAATTTAGCACTGTTCAGGATTAGAAACATGGAAAAGCTACAGCACAAAACAGGCCCTTCGGCCCCACAAGTTGTGCCGAACATATCCCTATCTTTTAGGCCTACCTATAACCCACCACCCTATTAAGTCCCATGCACTCATCCAGGAGTCTCTTAAAATACCCTATTGAGTTTGCCTCCACCACCACTGATGGCAGCCGATTCCACTCGCCCACCACCCTCTGTGTGAAAAACTTCCCCATCACATTTCCCCTGTACCAACCCCCCCCCCCCCCCCCCCCAGCACCGTAAACCTGTGTCCTCTTGTAGCAACCATTTCCAGCCTGGCAAAAAGCATCTGAGAATCCCGATCTATGCCTCTCAACATCTTATATACCTCTATTAGGTCTCCTCTCATCCTACGTCTCTCCAAGGAGAAAAGACCGAGCTCCCTCGGCCTATCCTCATAAGGCATGCCACTCAATCCAGGCAACATCCTTGTAAATCTCCTCTGCACCCTTGCAATCTTCTCCACATCCTTCCTGTAATGAGGAAGGATGTGGAAACTGGTGTCACTGACTGTATCTATACTGATGTTAATCCAGCTCCCTCACACTGTCAATCAGTAACCCCTCTCCCCCAGCACCCTGTGTTACTGACTGTATCTGTACTAATGTTAATCCAGCTCCCTCACACAGTCACTCGGTAACGCAATCCCCCCAGCACCGTATGCTACTGTCTATATCTGTACTGATGTTAATCCAGCTCCCTCACACTGTCACTCAGGTACCCCTCTCGCCCAGAATCCTGGGTTACTGACTGTATCTTTACTGATGTTAATCCAGCTCCCTCACACTTTCACTCAGTAACCCCTCTCTCCCCAACACCCTGTGTTACTGACTGTATCTGTACTGATGTTAATCCAATGCCCTCACACTGTCACTCAGTTACCCCTCTCCCCCCACTACCCTGTGTTACTGACTGTATCTGTACTGATGTTAATCCAACTCCCTCGCACTGTCACTCAGTAACCCCTCTCCCCCCAGCACCCTGTGTTACTGACTGTATCTTTACTGATGTTAATCCAGCTCCCTCACACTGTCACTCAGTAACCCCTCTCCCCCCAGCACCCTGTGTTACTGACTGTGCCTGTACTGATGTTAATCCAGCTCCCTCACACTGTTACTCAGTAACCCCTCTCCCCCAGCACCCTGTGTTCCTGACTGTGTCTGTACTGATGTTAATCCAGCTCCCTCACACTGTCACTCAGTAACCCCTCTCCCCCAGCACCCTGTGTTACTGACTGTGTCTGTACTGATGTTAATCCAGCTCCCTCACACTGTCACTCAGTAACCCCTCTCCCCTCAGCACCCTGTGTTACTGACTGTATCTGTACTGATGTTAATCCAACTCACAATAAAAAACTGTTAAAAGCACAAGTTAGTCGAATGTTTGTGCAGGCAAGAGGAGGAAGCTTGGTGGTTAATATCTTACGGTAAAAACAGCCATTTATCTACCACAATATTTCTAAAATAGCTTAGTAGTTAATAACCTCTATTCTATAGCATTTCCAATGGTTTGCTGGCACTACCCTGATGCTAAAATTGCTCCATTAGCTCAGAGGTTATTGCAAAACCAAAGCAAGAGTGTCCAAGGTTAAAAAGCCAACACCTGTTCAATTTTGAGAGATTAAAAATATGATTCGTTCCATCCATGAAGCACTGGGGAATATTTATACAGTTTATATTTATACAGTTGAACAATGCAAAAAGACAACTAATTGCTGATTTGAAAAGGCCACAACTCCACTTATCGCAGCCCACAAAAAGGAGGGTCATGGGACGTGGGCATCACTCGCTAGACCGGCATCCATTCCCCTCAAGGTGGGGGTGGTGGTGAGCAGCCTTCTTGAACAGCTGCAGTCTGTGTGGTACGCACATCAACAATGGACGGGGAAATGGAGTTGAAGCCCAAGATCAGCAATGATCAAACTGAATGGCAGAGCAGGCTCGAAGAGCCATGTGGTCTACTTTTGCCCCTCCTAGTCTTGTCTTCCATCTGCTGTCCTTGTTGTTCTAGGTGTTAGAGGTCATGGATTTGGAAGGTGCTGTCAAAGGAGCCTTGAAAAGATACTGTCGTGCATCTTGCGTATGGTTCACACTGCTGCCAATTTATGGGTGGTGAATGGAGTGACAATCAAGTGACTGCTTTGCCTCGGAAGGTGCTGAGTTTCTTGAATGTTGTTGGGACTGCACTCATCCAGGCAAATGAAGGATATTCCTTCACACTTCTGACTCCTGCCTACGGATTATGGGTAGGTTTTGGGGATTTAAGTGGTGGGTCATTCTCCATAGAATTCCCAGCCTCTGACCTACTCTTGTAGCTCTCAGTAATTATCTGCTCAGTTCAGTTTCTGGTCAATGGTAACCCCCAGAATGTTGATGGCGGTAGATTCAACAATGGTAAAGCGGCTGATTATTAAGGGGGAAAATGGCTCGAGTCTCTCTTGTTGGAGATGATCATTGCCTGGCACTCGGGTGGTACACAAGTGAGTTGCCACTTGTCAGTCCAAGCCTGAACATTATCCAGGTCTTGCTGCGTGCAAGAACAGGCTGCCTCGGTATCTGAGGAGCTGCAAACTGTACAAAACGTAGTGCAATTCTCATCTGTAAACACCCTTACATCCGACATTATGATGAAGCAGCTGAAAAAGTTTGGGCCTCGGTCACCACCCTGAGGAACTCCTACAATCATGTCTTGGGGCTGAGAGGATTGGCCTCCAACATTTACAACCATCTTCGTTTGTGTGAGGTACGACTCCAACCAGTGGACAGCTTTCCTGATTCCCACTGAGTTCAATTCTGCTCGGTCTTCTTGATGCCACACTTAGTCAAATATCCCCTCAATGTCATGGATTGGCCATTCACCTCACGGCCACAACACAAATAGGACACAAAACCTCTGCTTAGTTCAAAGCATCACAACACAAGGAACGGGGAAATATCAATCAACATTAAAAGGCCACTACTTACTGAAGAAGCATGTCTCTCACCTATCAGTTATGGTTACCACATTATCATCGTCTTCTTAGGACATTATCATTGCTGATCTAACAATAGTTTGATCCTTCTGCAAGTTGGCCATATTCTAAGTTATCTAATATTGAATGATGTGCATCATTCAGCGAATGAAAGATTGCAATTGCCAGTACCAGCTTTCAAACATGGGACTAACCACCCTGTGAAGTCAGGATACTAAAAATCCTCCGAAGGAAATTCAGGCTGAAAGTATTGCGAATCAGCACTGATGGACGAGGATTAAATGGGCACCTGCTCTAAAAGATGGAGCGGTAAAGCTGAAAATTTTAAAACAAGACCAGCACCCTCGAGCAAAGCTGTACTTTCTCTGGGTGGTGGCAGTGACGCACAGCTGGTTCCCCCAAGATGATAACCTAATCAATTCTAATTTGTGAACTATTTGATCCAAATTAAAATGAATGTAAAGCAAAGAGACTTTCCATGTATGAATGAATTGCAATACTATGTACAAATGAAAATATTTTCAACAAATGCTTCCTTTACTGATTTTACCACTTTTTCTTCATAGGCCGGATCCTCCTCTTTCACCTCTGGTTTAGGCACTTTGAATATAAATGCTGCATCACCCACTGTCCATCTCGCACAGAAAACATTCGATGAACAGTCAATAAACAGGTCTATCACAAACAGAAACTTGCAGAGTGGAAAATTTATTCATCCAAATGACACTGCATTATAAATATTACACCCGCTGATTTTTCATTCATCAGGTGGACTTCCAAGCAGAACAATACACGTTCCACACAGGGCCAATGCCATTTGGTACCGAGGGAATGTTCTCTCTCCCTTTAAATTGGGCAAACTAGATGACAAACTAGATGCCTAAGACAATAAAACCAGCTGTTGTCTTGAGAATGAATCTTGATTCAAAACCCTATTTTGCCAAATCTCGAATCTCAAAGGGTCGAGATAAAAAAAGCAAAGAATTATATTTCTATAGTACCTTTCATGACGTCAACACTCTGTTTTTATGATATTAACTGAGTGATAAATACGATGTGGAGATGCCGGCGTTGGACTTGGGTAAGCACAGTAAGAAGTCTCAAGACCAGGGGTTAAAGTCCAACAGGTTTATTTGGTAGCACAAGCCACAGGCTTTTAGAGCGTTGCTCCTTCATCAGGTGAGTGGGAGTTCTGTTCACAAAAAGGGCATATAAAGACACAAACTCAATTTACAAAATAATGGTTGGAATGCGAGTCTTTACAGGTAATTAATTCTTAAAGGTACAGACAGTGTGAGTGAAGAGGGGGTTAAGCACAGGTTAAGCACCCGTGCTTAACCCTCTCTCCACTCACATTCCAACCTGGTGTTGTGAGACTTCTTACTGTGATAAATACGAGACAGGACACAGGACACTTCAAAATGCTGCCCTGGGAACCTTTATACCGGAACAAGAGGGAAGAATGGGTTGTGTCTCATCCGAAAGGCGGCGTCTTTGACAGTATAGTACTTTGTCGTAGTGTCAATCTGGGTTTCTAGTCTGACGTCACTGGAGTGGTATTTGAACCCATAACCACCTGACTCAGAGGTGAGAATGCTACCAACTACGTTGCGCCTAATGAGAAACATGAACTTACAATAGGCATTTCATAATGGTTCATCTCATCTCCCCAGCAAACTGCCGCTATAGCTAGTCAGGTCCAACATTATTTTGTCATTACAGGTGACAAGAAACAAAACATTCAGTCCAATTGGCCTGTGCGAACTTACCAGGCCGTCCATCCATCAGTCTTTCCTTTTCTAGAGAAAATAAGCCCAGTCTTTCCTGATACAGGATAGCCTCTCAGTGGTACTATCACCCTTGTCAATCTTCTTTTTCACATCTTTGTATCCTTTTTATAATTTGGAAGCCAGAACTGCACAGAGTACATCAATGTGTAGTTTAACCACCTTTAACATAGAAACAATCTCCAAAGTACTCCACGGGACTGGTCTAAAAATATTTAACACTGAGCCACAAGTTATATTAGTATAGATGTGGTCAAACTGGTACGTTTAAAAGGGGGGAGAGGTTTAGGAAGAGTATTCCAAACATAGAACATAGAACATAGAACATTACAGCGCAGAACAGGCCCTTCGGCCCACGATGTTGCACCGACCAGTTAAAAAAAAAAACTGTGACCCTCCAACCTAAACCAATTTCTTTTCGTCCATGAACCTATCTACGGATCTCTTAAACGCCCCCAAACTAGGCGCATTTACAACTGATGCTGGCAGGGCATTCCAATCCCTCACCACCCTCTGGGTAAAGAACCTACCCCTGACATCGGTTCTATAACTACCCCCCCTCAATTTAAAGCCATGCCCCCTCGTGCTGGATTTCTCCATCAGAGGAAAAAGGCTATCACTATCCACCCTATCTAAACCTCTAATCATCTTATATGTTTCAATAAGATCCCCTCTTAGCCGCCGCCTTTCCAGCGAAAACAATCCCAAATCCCTCAGCCTCTCCTCATAGGATCTCCCCTCCATACCAGGCAACATCCTGGTAAACCTCCTCTGCACCCTCTCCAAAGCCTCCACATCCTTCCTGTAATGTGGGGACCAGAACTGCACACAGTACTCCAAGTGCGGCCGCACCAGAGTTGTGTACAGTTACAACATAACGCTACGACTCCTAAATTCAATCCCCCTACCAATAAACGCCAAGACACCATATGCCTTCTTAACAACCTTATCTACTTGATTCCCAACTTTCAGGGATCTATGCACACATACACCTAGATCCCTCTGCTCCTCCACACTATTCAAAGTCCTCCCGTTAGCCCTATACTCAACACATCTGTTATTCCTACCAAAGTGAATTACCTCACACTTCTCCGCATTAAACTCCATCCGCCACCTCTCGGCCCAACTTTGCAACCTGTCTAAGTCTTCCTGCAAACTACGACACCCTTCCTCACTGTCTACCACACCACCGACTTTGGTGTCATCAGCAAATTTGCTAATCCACCCAACTATACCCTCATCCAGATCATTAATAAATATTACAAACAGCAGTGGCCCCAAAACAGATCCCTGAGGTACACCACTTGTAACCGCACTCCATGATGAATATTTACTATCAACCACCACCCTCTGTTTCCTATCCGCTAGCCAATTCCTGATCCAATTTCCTAGATCACCCCCAATCCCATACATCTGCATTTTCTGCAGAAGCCTACCATGGTGAACCTTATCAAACGCCTTACTAAAATCCATATATACCACGTCCACTGCCTTGCCCCCATCCACCTCCTTGGTCACTTTCTCAAAAAACTCAATAAGGTTAGTAAGGCACGACCTACCTGCCACAAAACCATGCTGACTATCACCTATCAATTCATTACTCTCCAAATAACTATAAATCCTATCCCTTATAATTTTTTCCAACATCTTGCCGACAACAGAAGTGAGACTCACCGGTCTATAATTCCCGGGGAAGTCTCTGTTCCCCTTCTTAAACAATGGGACAACATTCGCTAACCTCCAATGTAGGGCTTAGGCAGCTAAAGGCAATTTATCAACGTCACAAGTAGGCTTACATTAACACTGCAATGAAGTTACTTTGAAAATCACCTAGTCGCCACTGAGGGAGAATTTAGCACGACCAATGTCCCTAACCAGCATGTCATTTGGACTGTGGGAGGAAACTGGAGCAGCCGGAAGAAAACCACGCAGACAGGGGAAAAATGTGCAAAGTCCACACAGACAGTGAGTGACCCAAGTCGGGAATCATACCCGGGTCCCTGGCGCTGTGAGGCAGCAGTGCTAACCACTGTGCATCATGATCACCCGTCAAAAGCAGGGACGTGCAAGTTGCCAGAAATGGAGGAGCACAACGATCTGCGGGACTGCAAGAGGCAGGAAGGGGTAAGGCATTCGATGGATTTGAGAACAAGGATGACATGAAAACTGAGGCGTTGCTAGACTGGAGGTGATGGTTGAGCAGACCTGATTCAAGTTAGGATTCAGAGGGTTTTGAACAATGTTTGGCAAACAGGAGGCCAGCCACAGCACTGGAATAGTTGAGATGCGAACGAAGGTTTCAGCAGCAGATCAGCTGAATCAGGGTGGGAGCAGGGCAATGCTACAAAAATGTAAGTGGGATATTTTGGTGATGGAGCTGATATTTAGTCAAAATGTCACCTCAGGGACAAAAGGTTACAAATATTGTGGTTCAGTCTCGGTTTATGGATGGACAGGTAAGAATCAAACTAGACGAGGACAGTCTCATCCAACCTAACGGTGAACGGGATTGGATGCTGAAATGTGTCAAAGGCCGCAGACACATCAAGGATAGTTTACCATGCTCACAGTTACACAGGACACCATTTATCTGATGCTGAGAATTTCAGTACTGAGACATGACAGAAATTTGTTTGAACAAGTCAAACATCAAACTGTAGGAAAGTTGGAAAGGGATTTGAGGGAAAAGGAAGGTAAGAGATGAGGAAATTTGCAAGGACAGAGGGAGAGGGGTAGTTTTTTTTTAAGTTGGTGATGGTGTCAGATTTTAAGGGGAATGGGACAGTAGCAAAGGAAAGGGAACCCATTGACAATATCAGTTAACATGGGGACCAAGAAATGGGGTGGTCAACAGTTCAGTAGGAATGGACAATAAAAGGGTGCAAAGGGTGTTACGAAAGGAGATGCAAATTCAAAGCAAGTGTGTGGGAGGAACCGTGAGCAAAGTTTGGCTTGGATAGCCTTAATCCTAGATGCAGAAGGTCCATCAGCTCCTCATGGCAGGGGTGAAGATGACAGTTTAGACGGCAAAGTCAGGGCCTACTGCTGCATCCCAACATGCAGGATTTATAAAACATTACTTCCCCAGTTTTCACCTAGGAATGAACCTGAGTGCTTAGTTTACTTTTCTTTAAATGGTTTTATTAATCTGCATCATTGCTTATAATGATGAACCCTCTGCACATTGATCCGAGATGCATGAGACTTCTTTATTCTTCATAGAAAAGTGTAACACGCATTTTAATTGAAATTCATTTTCCAATTAGAGGCCATTTTAGAGTCTTATTTTTGCTTCTGTCTTCCTAAGTAGGTGCACTAATTATACCCACAAAATTGTTACTTCCACTTTTGATTTAGGACCCTGAATCAAGAGGCAAGAAAATCCTTAATAATCCATTGCAGCACGACCTCTCGATAAGAATGACAAGGCAAGCGAGCCATCTTCTGAACAACATTGTGCAAGATGAATTTTCTGTTCCATCACCAGGGTATAAAACGCAGGGGAGATGATTGGTTTTGGTCACAGAGAACTTGGCCCGTCCACCACCTCCCCTCCCTCTCAAAAACTACTAAACATTTCACCCTTTCACACTGCCAACCAGCACAGAGATGGAATGGTACAGTTGTATTCAGACACATACTCTGATTATTTCACTGCTGCTCAGCTCGCCCAGCAGAACAAGTTGGGTCAAATCTCCACTGGGAATTGGGAAATATTAGAACTGAGTCACTTCTACAATGCAAAAAAAGGGGCAGCAACTAGCCGACTAGCAAGTAATCGGACCCAGAACAAAAGGCTTAGGAGTTGTTACACCTCCCAAATTTGCACTGACCCAAACGCTACTGGGATCCGAAACATTGAGCCATGTTTGTTTGGGTGTAGATGTTACATAGGCACAGAGGAATGAGGAGAAGTAGGCAATTCAGACCTTCGAGCCTGATCCACCATTCAACCAGATCATGGCTGATCTCTCCCTGGTCTCCAACCCATCTCCCCTCCTGTTCCCCTTATCTCTTTGACCTGTTCTTTCTTTAAATCAGAAATATATCTATTTCCTTCTTGAAACCATTTAATGATTCAAACTCCACCGCGCTATGGGGCACCGAGTTCCACAAACTCACCACCTTCTGTGAGAAGTAATCGCTCCTCATTTCAGCTTTAAATCTACCACCTCTCAACATATAGCTGTCACCTCTTGTTCTAGATTCCCCACAAGGGGAAACATTTGGTCCATGTTAACCTTATCAATCCCTTTTCGTATTTTATATACCTCGATCAGATCTCGTCATCCTTCTAAACTCCAGTGAGTACACGCCCAAACTCTTTAATCTCTCCGTGTACATCAACCCCTTCACTCCCGGAAAGGGAATGAAAAGGGGAGGGGGGGAGGGGGGAGGGGAGTGGAGGGGGGGAGGGAGGGGAGGGGGTAGGGGGAGGGGGGAGAGGGGGTGGGTGGAGGGGGGAGGGGAAGGGGAGGAGCGGAGGGAGGGGAGGGGGGATGGGAGGGGGGAAGGGGAAGGGGGGGAGGGGGGAAGGTGGGGAGGGGGGAGGGGAGGGGAGGGGGGAGGGGAGGGGAGGGGGTTAGGGGAGGGGGTGGAGGGGGGTGGAGCGGGGGAGGAGAGGGGGAAGGATGGGAGGGGGGAGGGGATGGGGAGGGGAGGGGGGAGTGGAGGGGAGTGGGGAGGGGGGAGGAAAGGGGAGGGGGGGAGGGGGGAAGGACCGGGGGAGGCTGGCCAGCCCCACCCACCGGACCGTTACGAGGCAACAGTGGGGGGGGGGAGGGAGGGACCGGGGGGAGGGGGGGAGGGGAGGGGAAGGAGGGGGGAGGGGAGTGGGGAGGAAGGGGGAGGGGAGGGGGTGAGGGAGGGGAGGAGGGGAGGGGAGTAGGGGAGGGGTGTGAGGGAGGGGAGGAGGGGAGCGGGGTAGGGGAGGGGATGGAGGGGGAGGAGAGGGGGTGGAGGGGAGGGGGTGGAGGGGAGGGGGAGGGGAGGGGGTGGAGGGGAGGGGGTGGAGGGGGGTGGAGGGGGGAGGGGGTGGAAGGGGGTAGGGGAGGGTGGAGGGGGGTGGAGGGGGGAGGGCAGGGGGTGGAGGGGGGTGGAGGGGGGAGGAGAGGGGTGGTGAGGGGAGGAGTGGGGGGAGGAGAGGAGGGGAGGGGGGAGGTGATTGGGAGGGGAGGGGGAGTTGGGGGGGAGGGGGAGGGGTGGGGGGAGGGGGAGGGGCGGTGGGGTGGAGGGGGAGAGGAGGGGGAAGGGGAGGGGGAGAGGAGGGGAGAGGGGGGAGGGGAGGGGGGGTGCAGGGGGGAGGAGAGGGGGTGTTGGGGGGAGGAGGGGGAGGAAAAGAGGGGAGGGGGAGGGGAGGCGGAGGGGGAGGGCGTAGGGGGAGGGAGGGAGGAGGGGGTAGGGGGAGGGAGGGGGGATGGAGGGGGTGGGGGATGGGTGGAGGGGGGAGGGGAGGGGGTGGAGGGGGATGGAGGGAGGGAGGAGAGGGTGTGGTGGGGGGGAGAAGAGGGGGGAGGAGAGGAGGGGAGGGCGAGGGGATGGGGAGGGGGAGGTGGGGGAGGGGGAGGGGGAGGGGAGGGGGGGAGGAGGGGGGAGGGGGAGGGGAGGGGGAGGTGGGGTGGAGGGGGAGAGGAGGGGGAAGGGGGGAGCGCGAAAGGAGGGGGGAGGGGAGGAGGGGGGGAGGGGGTCAGGGAGGAGGGGAGGGGGGAGGGGGGAAGGTGGGGACGGGAGGGGGCGGAGGGGGGAGGAGAGTGGGTGGAGGAGAGGAGGGGAGGCGGAGAGGGGAGGGGTTAGGGGGAGGGA